>NW_014569839.1:83369-116921 GCF_001313835.1 Polistes canadensis
TATATATATATATATATATATATATATATATATATATTTGTATATGTAGATTGAAAAAGAAGATACGATTGTACCTCTTCGTGAATATCGTTGGTCTGTAGGAGATGAGTTGAGGCCATTAACCCCCTGATTGACCCCAACATTCTCTTCTTAATCATGCCGCCTTTCCCAGCGCGATCCCTTGTCGTTTCGAGCTCGGTGCTACGAGCACTAGTCTCATCGTTTTCCGTATCAGAACATAGTTTGTCCATGCTGAAGGAGACCGGTAGAAGCGGACTCCTCTTTCCATTACCAACAATATCATCGGAGCTAGCAGTTTTAGAGAATACCTTTCTTCTGCCGGTTGTTGGGGAATCCTCTTCCGGATTCGTGTCATCGATAAAAACTGAATCTGGGGAGACTGAATTCGAACGTATATTCACGTTTGACGAATTTTCACGATCTTCGTTAATTTCTTCTTTCGTAATAGAAGATAAACCAAATTCCTCGACCCTCGTGATAGAACCCAATTGTTGGGTTCGAGCTTTGGTTAAATCGTAAGAAGCGTGTCTCGTGCTTTTGCTCAATTTATTGTCCTTGAAAGATAAATCGTGATCGTCGTTAGGGTCATTGATCATCGCACCGACGTTCTGCATTCGAGCGTGTCGCTGAATAACTTCGCTGAATTTACTCTTCTCGTCTTTCAACCAATTCCTCATTTTTCCCCAAGCTTTACCCAATTTACGTTTTTCCAATCTCAGACGTCCACGCGATGCATTAGACGCAGTATCGTTTGAACATTCGGGATCCGAATAACAACCGGATGTCGAAGATGTTATTCCCATATTATTATCCGAATTTTTACGACTCTTTTTCCATTTCAACGATCTAACGGAAGATCCGTGCAAGGTATTCGCAGTTCTTATAAATTTTCTTTCGGTGATAGTTATCTCTTTGTCGGTCGTCATATCGTTATCTTCCTTTCGCGAAACTTCGAATAATTTTTGACTCGACAATGTTGTTTTTGGTTTGTCGTATAATTCCCCGGCGATTACGTCATCAGAATTTTCATCGATACGACGACATTCCTTATCATTGTCGTTGGAAGTTTTTTTAGGAAAATCGTACAATCTATCCAGAAGCATTGAATCTTCCTCAATAACATTTTTCTTATCATCCATCTTGATCTCATCTATTTGATTGTGGGTATTCCTTTCGAGTAATTCATCACCTTGAAGAAAGCTGAAACTAATCGTTGGCATACCGTGCTCGTCGGTTTTCACCAAACTAGTTGCCATTAATTCAACGCTATTACTATGTTTCTTATTCTTATCTTCCAATGAAACTTGTTCCTCGTTCGTTTTAGAATCGTTCGAGATAATTTTCAATAATCTCGATTCATCTTGAATATCTTTAGTATTACTATTACTACTCTCGTATCTTACTATATCTAAATTATTTTCGTATAATGCTTCTTCTTCAACGTGAATTTCATTTTTCGAAGATACAACGCGCACAGTTTTATCGTTATCTTCTTCTCGACACTTTTGATCTTCCATTTTGTTATCATTAATCATTTCAATTTCGTTCTCGCGAAAATCACGACAGTGTATTATTATCGGTGCCGGTATATCGTACCAAGTAGAAGTCGAGGCTCGATTACTATTACCTTCGTTACTCATATTAGAATTTAATGTCGAACTTCTCGATGACGATCGTAAGCTAGTCCAGACATGACGCACCTCGTTCATTTCAATTTCAAAGAAAATCCAATTATCCGAGCGGAAAACAATCTCAGATCTTTCACAAAGTATCTTTTTATACCATTTCAACTTTTATCACTTTTTTCAAATGCGCAATATATTTGAAATTCCATTATCGAATAACTTAAATCAAATCAAATCAAATAATTGTCACTTATTGTTAATTATAAATATATATGTGTATATATGTATCTTATTGATTATGGAAAGTATTTCCGAACAGATTCGTGAAACTTTTCTCTCTGAGCAAACGTTTTCTCTTCGACATCGGAGGGAATCCTTTCATGGGAATGTTACGCTCTAGCGAAGTTCGTGTTTCGATCTAGAACACAATGTTTAGAGTTCTTCTCGACGCATCCTTTTTTCTTTTTCCTTTTTTTCATTTGGAATAAAATCCTCCTATCCGTGTTTCCGTTTTTTTTTATATTTTTTTTTTTTTTTTTTTTTTTTTTTTTTTCGCAAGAGAACAACGCCGCGGCGGTGTGTGCGTGCAATGCGTTTTATTTGCTATCGATACACACGACACGACACAGAGAAGAGAAATTTTCAAGGTTCCTTAGATAATAAACACACTAATAATTTCTACCTCGAGATGTGATTTTCCTATATCTAATCGTATTAATCACTAATATATTCATATTATTTAACGACTATATAAAGCAATAATAAATATAAAATATAGTTTTCCCTTTTGGCGTGTGTCAAAGACTCGAAATCGTTTTAGTATCGATTATTATTATTATTATTATTATTATTATTATTATTATTATTGATCGCCTAATGTTTAGTTACCTAGTTAACAGAATGTAAATACAGTTTACTGCGTAAACACAGTCTCGCGCACGATCGTTTAGTTCATTCGCAAAACGATAGACTCTATAGAAACACATAACAAATAGCAAGAACGTAATAACTAATAAAGCCAATTTGAAATGTTACAAACTCGTAAAAACTCGTCTTAAGAATAACAAGAGAGATAGAGAAAAAGAGTATTCGATGTTAAACCGAAGATGATGATGACGTCCAATCGTTCGACCAAACGATTCACAACCACTTTTTCTTCTTCTTCTTCTTTCGTCATACTTTTTCCTCGATTTTTTTTATTTTTTATTCTTTTTATTCTTTTCTTTTTTACATTTAAACACGATGAAACATCGATTATCTATTCTACACAACCGTCACAGTCACTACGAAACAAGTTCTATACCACAGTTGTTTGATTATGTAAACCACAGAGGAGGAGCCAGACACACGACCAGTTTCAAACGCGCGTTCCACTTTACACAAATTTATTGTTCTTCCGACAATTTGCCTATGGAGGGAGAGAAAAAAAGATAGAGAGAGAGACAAACTTATCTTTGCGAATCGTATTTTACGTCTTTTCCTTATCTTTTTACGATCTATTTGCAATAATCAAACTATATTAAAAAAAATAAGAACAAGAAACTAGATATCATTTTCTAATTTGTTAATTAAATTAATTACTGATCAAAAATAACTTTTCGTCAATGCAATTCAACGATGAATCTCTAAACACTTTAACTATTATAACATTAATTAAATAAAAAAAAAAACAAAAAGTAGAACGAGCCAACGATTAATTCGTACAAAAATGAATATTAATCGTTAATGTTATAAAATATGAGACACTCGTTAGAGATATTTTAACACGATACTATATCTACGTATTTCTTTTGTTTTAGTTGCAATTTCAAAAAAGATCGGACAAAAATTAGATAAAAACAAAGAAGAAAAGGGGGAAAAATAAATATAATTTATCACGCCGACTCACAATAAATGTGGCAAAATGTCGAGAAGAAATAACACTTTTATGTTAGCATGGCATCGGAACGACGTTCCGGCAATGACTGGATCCACATTCGAAGCCGTATTATACAATCGTGTTGAACAATTATATCCGTATTACGTCGCGTGTACGCGCGTCGCGGTTGCACAACTTCCATGCGGACGCTGCACGCTGTATTTCTTCTATGTAAAGACACGCATACTAATCTACTATTACTATACTTAACATATACTTTTTTCAAAACACTTTAGTTGCATTCGTTGAAACGTTTTCAAAACTTTTCACCGGCATATTTGTATCCCACAATCGAACGATGATTAATTTTTCCCATATATTTAAAATACATACGCGACAAGTGTCATGGACAATTTTTTTTTTCTTTTTAAATGCGTACTCGTTACTTCATAGGAAAGTGTTAAAATAAACATAATTGCATAATCGAATTAAAACGTATGCATCTAACGTACACACCTGGAATCTTATATTTGTCGAGAACATTAACGAACAATTTTCAAGATATATAATATATAACACGTATTTTTTGTCGAATTTTTATTATTCAAGGTTTATCGTCAATTAGATGTTACACATCCTTCGCTATGAATTAGCCATAATCCTTCGTAAAGTAGTATATATCCTACACACAATTTTCTTTCTGCATAGATCTTGTTAAAATGATATCACTTTATATTTCCAACCTTGATAAATTTTTTGACACTATATAAAAGTTGAATAATTAATTATAAATTTGTCTGATTAGATTTTACCTTATTGTTCGATGTATTATTTATAATAATAATAATAATAATAATAATATTATAAATCATTCGAGAGAAAAGAAATTCACATCTCTGTCGAATACTTTCTCATCGAAAAAAATAATCAAAGATACGGTTACGCAAAAAGAAACAAGTAAAATTGAAAAAAGAAAAGAGAGAGAGAGAGAAGAGAGAAAAAAAAACGTTTCTCTTGCACGAAGCACGTCATCCGAGTAATCGAATAAAGCTGACCCTCTTCTTCTCGTTCGTGCCACGAACGGGCTTCATTTTACGTTCGAAATTACCAACTGGTCTTCTTCGTGCGGTCTTTCATCCCGATGATAGCATCCGTCGAACAAAAGAAAAGAAAATAATTCAATAAGTGTAATAACATCGAACGTAATATTTCACAATTCCAAATTTCCCCCGTCCCACCCCCATTGATCATTAATCCCCCGCACTTCTTAATCACTCAAACTTACTTGCGTTAAACACAAAAGAAAACAAAACACCAGCAGCACCACCACTTATAAAACTTCGATAAAATCAGATTATTAATATTCGAAGATTTTGAATTTCCCGCCGATCACGTTCGTTTTATCACGTGACGAAGATTCGATTCGATTCGATTATATTGACGTGTGGCACGCGTTTGAATTCCAAAAAAGGAATCGATATCGAATTATTTGTTATATATTATACAAAATGAAAGAAGAAGAAAAAGAAGAAAAAAAAGAAAAAGAACTTAGAAATAATGAATAGACAAATAAATGACGAATATAAGTTAACGAACGTAGAGAGGATTAAGAGTTGCAACGAGCGATGCGAGTAAACGAATGGTAAGAACGACGGATAGTTTAAAGGCAGCCAAAGTAAGCGACCGTCTAGGCGGGGGATCTTGCCTTTTCTGCTCTCCCAGTGTATATTTAGCTTTCTTCTCTCTTTTCTTCTCTCCTTTCGTCGTCTATGTACTTCGTTATCTTTCGCGTGTGTGTGTGTCTGTGTCTGTATTCATTTCTCTTATTGCTAACGAAAATGTTTGCACGTGCGTTTTCTCAAAATTAAACTTCGCGACATTATTTCAATCTTCTCTAAATTGTAAGATTTTCTTGGGATCATTTGGGCTTAAACAAAAAATAATCCACTAAAATTATTTTACGATAGAATTAAAAAAACATTTCTGCGTTATTAAACGAACTCACCCCCCCCAACCCTTCCCCCCCCCAGGTGTTCGATGGTTAAGACCAGCTACTTCGAACAACTTTCGGATAAAACTTACGTCACTGTAAACTGCGAAATCTTGAGAAGGATTTCATTTAAAAATATATTGTAAAAAAATTTGTCAAGTTTCCGGCGATCGATTGCATACATAGAAACACATACGAGTTCAACATACTCCAGCCAAACCAACCAGTTTCTCTTCCTGCTCTTTCGTGGGAGACCGATAGCACACACACAGTTCGGGAGAGGGGCGGGGGGAGGGCCACTTGAAATGTCATTCGTTTAGAATATTTTTTTTCTCTTATCAAATTTAAATATTCACATTTATATGTGCATGTTATTAAAACAGACAGCATCGTGATATAACATCAAATCTAGACCCTGTTTCTAATTACATATACATATATATTCGATAAATCGATAGAAAGCAATCAACTAACTAACTAACTATCGTAAAATATTAATTACCAATATGGCGTCTCAAAGTACATTCCGACTTGTTTGAACGATAAATATCAAAGTATAAATTATTTATTAACGATTTGTTAATACCGAATATATCGAGTAAAAATCGAACAAACCGATTGAAGCAAAGTCAACAATATATAGAAAAGAAAATACGTGTAACAATTATAAATTATAAATAACTAAAAAACCATGAGCTTTAATTACAAGTCTGACCACCTTAAACCCCGTCCAACTGCAAAGCCATTTTTTTTTTCTTATCAAGTGTCCACGAACTTTAAACACATGGCAGGCATCCGGTTAGACCAACAACATCAATATTATATACAGGCATTGTAACGAAGAAGAAACTTTTTGCGAAGACTTACGTAGATGTCGAGGGGGAGTTTAGCTTGCATGCAAGATGCAAACCAATGACGTGTAACCGGAAACATTTCTTTCCACTTTTCTTCTTGCACATATACACATGCATATACATACATACAGATATATACGTAAACGAATTAAAGAGAAAAATTCGAATCAAAATAAAAGGAATTATACTCCGTACACCTTTTCACGTTGAAGATATTAACGCAGACGGTCTCGTTATTGCTTCATTTTTTTTTTTTTTTTATCTCTATCAGGTTGAACGATAAGAAATATCAAAAAAAATATGTGCAATGTAGTAAACAATATAGTTAACGCGTTAACGTGTTCTTTTTCTTTTTTTGACACGTTAAAAAATTTCAATGTGAAATATTCCTGACTAAAAAACGTACGTTGACGATATTATATTTATAACGTTTTTAACACACTGACGAAAAACAATCACGTTTATAGTAAGTACTTGTTCGAACGGAAAGTGAGAGTGTATGTAGATAAAACGATAATTCGATGGTTAACGCATTTGCACGAGCTTATCGCAAGGTACTATCCGATGCGTTTGACGAATCTTCGTTGAAACAATCGGGACTTTTTCTTTCACACGTGTTTTATATCTGATGCATATGTATGTATGTATGTATGTATGTAGTATTATACGAAAATAATTTGTACATTTCTTTTTCTTTTTATCATATTCTTTTATTCGATTTAAGAATCGCGACCAAAATTCGAACGGAAATGTACGATAAGTTACAATTAAATTTACTTCTTATTTTTTGTTTGTTAAGTGGACAAATATTTTAACAATTAGAAGATAATGTACACTATTTTAATCATTATATTTAAAATGTGGGCCCACATCGTAATCTAACAGATGTTATCTTCGTAACGATTAAAAACCGCTGACCAATGAGTGTAAAAATATATCTTACGAATATTCCATTAATTTTATTTGACGTCATGATTTTTGGCAATACGTCTTACAATTCTTAATCCTTTTTTTTAAATCCCTTTTGTTACGAAGGATTGTTCTTAATAACGTGAAAAATCATGGTTCAGAACAAAATGACAGGAATTGAATTCTTTCTTTATTAAAGGAGACAACACTAAACTAATGTTTCTTTCACCTCTCTCACCTACTTTCTAAAAATTCAATTAAAATGATGACTCTTAGAACCCCGGTACTACTTTTAAACATAGCGCAATGACTTTTACGAGTGAAAGAACAGTTTATGTTGTTGTAGTAGAGTTGTTTTATTGTTTCCTTTTACTCACCACTGATAATGGTATGGAAGACTATAATACTATCTAACGGTAATATTTTACTCTCTTTTAAATATGATATAGGCAAGAGAAAATAATATTTCGAACAAAACAAAAAGTTGCTAAGAAAATTGTTCGATCAATTACGAATAATACATACGCATGTATGTATACTCATAAAAAAAAAAAAGAAAAAAGAAGAAAAATGCAAAATTCCTAGCATAAATCTCATCATAAATGTTTCGATGTGTACTTCTATTTTATTATTTTGATTATAATTGTACCTTACTCGACACACGATATAGCGGTACTGTATAAAACAACCGGAAGAACGCTCCGTCCACCGGAACTAACTCCTTTCACGATCCACTCGAGTCATGACAAAGAATAAAGTGGGGGAGGGTAAAAAAGAGAAGATGATAAATAAAAAAAACACACACACAACAGATACGTAATATACACGCGTCGATTTAACAGCACTTCGTTAACCCTTTTTAAAAAGACACGTAACTCGAAAGTTACATAAATACGTTTCTATAACACTAATTTGTTTTATTTTAAATGTAATTTTTCAATTTTTCATTTAATTATTCGTCCGCGAAACGTATATACCTATTGGTTCATATTTCAACGTCACATTTTGTTTAGCGAGTACGTATAAGTTATATTTACAGTTAGTTACGGTGTAGTTATACTAATTATTATACTAACGATGAGTTATGTTTTTAAGTTGTACATTATGTAATTTACTTATTTTTCTTTCTTCCTTTTTAGAACAACAAAAATAATCAAATTACACTAAATGTATTAAGATTATTATTACAAAACTTTTCTTCTCTCTTATATTTCCAAATTGAAATTTAATATTGATTAATTGGAAAATGAATTAAATTATCTATTGTGTGTATGTGTGTATGTGTAAATGAAAACGTAGAATAAGAAAATCTAATAAGACTATTAAAACTGTTAGCCAAGCGTATTATAAATACGTATAGACAATGTATATACGGTT
This sequence comes from Polistes canadensis, assembly GCF_001313835.1. Taxonomy (NCBI): domain Eukaryota; kingdom Metazoa; phylum Arthropoda; class Insecta; order Hymenoptera; family Vespidae; genus Polistes; species Polistes canadensis. The sequence goes on from NW_014569839.1 coordinate 92,004, forward strand.
AAACACAATCGATTGACCTTTAACAAGTAAAACGTAAAGAATAAAGTTTTTCCAAGTCCGTCGAACTCTTCCCGGTGGTAATTTTCTTTACTCCGATGGATCATTTTCTCACACTTGAAGAGAGTGTGACCGTGGTGGGTAAGTTGGTAGAACAAGAGGAATACGGACATTCCAGTCTTGTCACCGCGAATCGACCTAACCTGGGACTTCGTTAAAAGACCAAGAGGAAAAAGATGTGGTTTACGCGTGCAGATTTACCGTTCGTTTGGTCGCCCCTCAAAGGCGCCAAAGGAATGTTGCCACCGACATTACTTCTTGTCGTCTATCTGCCATTACTCTTGTCATTGCATCCACAATTATTCTTAAACTATCATTCCCATTTTCCCCGTTATAAATCTTTTACTGCAATTTACAAAATAATTCTTTTATCAAATCAGATTGAAATTTATAAGTTTCCTTAGGTTTCTATTAATATATTCTAATAGCAAAAAAGTTCTATTGTCATATGCATCACTTGTCATTGCATCCATCATTATTCTTAAACTATCATTCACATTTCGTTATAAATCTTTTACTGCAATTTACAAAATAATTCTTTCGCGTCAAAATCAGATTGAAATTTATAATTTTACTTAGGTTTCTAATTATACATTCCAATAGGAATGATTAAAAGTTTTATTGTTATAATATGCTTTCGCTTTCCATTGAAATTCTTCGACATACGATTGCGTATATATTGGAAATGTAAGAGCATAGCTTTCAACCTCTCGCTGGCTATTCCTCTTTGCCACCTTGGAAAGAATGAAAACTGGGTCGAAAGAGACTTTCAGAAACTCGGTGATCGAAAGAAGACAGGCTCGTCCTTGTTTGTACATTTTGCGTCAGGGTTGCAACGCGAAACAGGTTTCAGGGGCAAAAAATAAATAATAAGAAGAAGAGTATATCTTCGCGTTATTATTGTCGGATAACCTTATCGGGTAAAAATCGTTTCGTTTGAAATCTTAACAGGTATTTTACTATCGTTCTGTACCACTATCCTCTTCGATAGAATCTCGTAATAAAGCAAGGACTTCTCTTCAACTTCTCTTATACGTATTTTCCGTGGGAGCGAAACCAGTTTTGCGTTGAGTTGTGTTATAGAGTAATATAACCAAACAGTCTTTCTTGCTACGTATATACGTACATACGTAATAAGATACATGTCTCTGACATAAGACTTTCACCCCTGAGGCTCCTCCCTTCCTTCAATGAGTCCTTGTGAAAAAAAAACCAATTGATTTAAACATACATATATATATATGTGCCCATAATTATGAAAGTAATCTAACCATAAGTCAAAATTGAAAAAAACAAATCAGTTCATCAGTTACTTCGCATCACATTATTTTAAATTAAATGTCAGATAGTGTTCGTTATTATATATAGAATTCATTTTTATTAATTCAAATGTATAATCCTTTTTTTTTTCTTCGAATATCTCGAAACAAGAGATACATAACTTTAGACAAATTTCATAATTATGGTTACATATATATTTCATACTTTATTTTTCCTAATTCATTCATAATCTAGTGAATCTTGCGAACGACGATACCCAAACGATATTCGGACGACGATCGGATCGACTGACAATATCGATAACGATTCTGTTTATAACTTTGTACAATATATCTTGGAAACTCTCCCTTTCACCTCCCTCTCGGATTTTATTATCCAATAATTATATAATCAAATAAAACGAGGTATATAGTATAAGAATATATCGTTGTTGAACTTTACGTATACGCGATACAAGGAGTAAAAGTTCTTTGAACGAACTAACTTGATGCTTAGAATGTAGAAAGGGGAAGGGGGAGGAAGGGGAATATTGCATTTAACCCGAAGGAGAAGATACCTTTAAGAAAATCAAACGCATTTGGTTCTTCCACCAACGACTTACGTAAAATCTTTGCGTTAGTTCGATTACGTTGCTGCATGATCGCGACGCACCCGGAAAAACATTTTAGATTTGATGTATATAAGATCCTAATAAAACACCTTTCTCCAAAGAAATTTAGAAAGATTTGCCTGCATTATAATGCCAGAGGTTTATAAAATCGATATTGTTGGTATAAAGTATTGTGTTGGCACTAGTTGTAATCAGCCGTTATGTTTGTACATCTGATAAAACAACTTTTCTTATTGCAAATTCTAACTCGTTGTTGTATGCAACGGTACATGTTATCTTTAAACTAGATCTTTCAATCAGTTTCAATTCTATAATATATATATATATATGTATTATGTGTGTAGAAGAAATACTACAAAGAATGATTGTTCGTTATTAGAAAATATTAATAAGTATATTACAATATATATATATATATTTTTCTTTTTTGTATAAAAAAGAGGAAGAAGAAAGAAAAAAAAAGTTTGAGTTCATATGTTGACTCATTTCCGTATCTTACGTCCTTATGTATAATGCGTATCGATGCGTATCAATACATACCTATACCTATATATATATATATGATGGAAGTCACTGTCGCGATAAATTTAAAAAAAAAATAAAAAAAGGAAGATAAATAAAAGATAAAGTATAAAGATTAAGAAAAGAATTCGAAATCATTAAAAGGTATTACAAGTGAAGTGGGTGTGTCCATATTCTTTTGTCCTCGAACATATATATATATATATTTTTTTTTCCTTTGCTTTTACAATATTAGATTAGATATAATATATGATTACAATTTGTACGAAAATATTCGCATTTTGATGAAAAATTCAAATCAATGATGAAACAATATATCAAATTCAAGATTTTATAAAAAAACAATCGTGTAATACTAAAGGTTTCAAATAAATATCGAAAAATATAAAGAAGTTAGTTGAGTATTCGACAAAAGCGTTGTATTCAAGTAAAGGCACACGCACCCACGCGTGATATCTACGCCGTTAAAAAATGCTAAAATAGTTAGCAATATTCGCAGAGAATAATAACCTTGCTAAAGATGCGTTTAAAAGATATAACAATCTCCTTTTTTTTTTTCTTTTGATTGTTCCTCTAAACCTCGTAACACATTTCCTTTAAAAGTTATCGTTCGATTCGTCAAACCCTTCCACCCCACCCCCCTTCTTTGCATCGCGACACGAAAAGAATATTTCGTCATGTGTAAAAGAAGAAGAAAACAACAACGGGAATATATACATCGAGCTTTAACCTAACGGGATCATTATTGTGTTATAATCGTTACGTTAATCAAGGTTAATTTTCATTCGCATTTAAAATACTGGTGATAATAAATGACACTACGATAGTAATATTACAGCATACATATCCTTCTTTTTGTGTCCGTGATATCGATTAAATATTTATTTGCAAGATGTAATAAAACGAATATTTAGAAATGATTTTACGCGGATACGTTTTAAAAATTATATTAGAAACTATTTGAATTTTACTATACCATTTCATTTTCTACGTTATATAATTTAAAGAAACGATAAGAATATTTTCTAATAATAACAACGATAACCCGTGTACTCTGGACATCGAATATTTATCATTTTCTAATCAATTTTTTTGTTCCCCTAAAAATGTAACATCAACTATAGCAAGCAATAAAAACAGGAATAAAAGTAGAAGAAAAAAAGAGACGTAATTTAAAAAGTAATGAAGACAAAACAATTTATCGATATAAACAACTGAAATCGATATTTCAACGAAAATGCGTCATTCTTGATCATGACTATCTTACATGCTTAAGATATGATGATCATTTTATTTTTACACATTTAACGTTATATCCTAAGAATATCTATCTAACTCGATAATACATTTCCTTTGTTTTCTTTTTCTTTTTTTTATTTGTCATTAGAACAATATCATCCTACAATAAGTTTACATAATAACCAATAAGTTTGATTACATACCTAACACCTATGCATCTATATATCATCTATATATATATATATATATATATATATATAATATAAGAATCTAACTCGTTTTATAGATAGAAGTTAACCTGGATCTTATAACAAGACACGTTTACCACCGATATTCAATACTTGGTTTGCTCGATGAAGAGAGAAACGTAAGGCGAGTCAATCTCTCAGTTTCTCTTCGAACCAAGCCATGATTTCTAATTTATATTTCTTTATTTATTATCCTTTTTTATTAATCTTTTTCCTTTAAATTGAAATTTATAAAATTAGCAAAAATTGACGGACGGATCTCTCATTCGAATTCGATCCGAGATCGAACGTATGAGATACACGACACGTAGTAGAAACACACAAACAAAACTTTCAAATCTTTCCGCGTGCTCCTATGGTGCTTTCTCATTACAACGTAAATCAACCTATACCACCACGTTGATGAAGGAAAAAAAAAAAAAAGCTAACTTTCTAATCATACGATTCTCGTTTCCCGAACCCCCCAACGTGTGGAAGAATATTTTTTATTAAACGCCTTAGACAATACTTTGACCAGGTAAAAGAATATTATATTCGTATTTATATCTATAAACATAGTGTAGAAAACATTAGATTTCTTTTAGAAATAAAAACAAAACGAAAAAAGATAGTAATAAATGACAAAAGAGAAATTCACTCACCGGATATTTGTCCTTGTAAAAAAGCGAGCTCGTTGACATGTCGAAAAACTCGATTATGTAATATATATATATACATATATACATATATACATATATCGATTATTTTAATTACAACATAACATTATCCTTTTCACTGATTTATCTTCTTTTTCCTGATAAATTACTTCGGTTAAATCCCGTTTTAGTTGCATGTGCGCAAACGATAAACTTACTTCTTTTCTTTTTTTTTGATCGATACGTAAAACAAATTAAATAATAAAAAAAAAATAAATAAATAAATAAAAATAAAATAAAATAAAATAAAATAAAATAAAATAAAATAAAATGAAATATATCACACTTCGATTACATCCCTTTTTGTAAAAAATAGTATTTATTTCTTTATTTAATTATGTGAGATAGGGCGCAGTCAGACGAAGGTAGGCGCAGGTAAGCGCAGGCGCAACACCAACAGAAGCACGTTTTATCACCTGAAACGAAGCTACGAAGGAAATAAACTGGCGGAGCGTCTCCGCGTTGTCCAGTTTGTTAGCGGACTACAACGAGCCAGAAGGAAAACCCCTCCATTACCGCCCAATGACCTACAATCTAAACCCACCTGCCCCCCTCTCCTTTCTCTTACACTCTATAAACATGATCCTCTCTTAACACATCCTCTCTTTTTCTCTCCCACTCCTTTTTACACCACTCTATCTCTTTCTCTTCCTCTTTCTTTCTCTTTCTCTATTTATCTATGCTTTTATTTATTTATTTCTCCATAAAGATACACCTTTATTTCTATACTTTAAATCATATCTTCTCATTTTATATATTTCAGAATTCTAAAAAGAATTCATTTATCGTGTTAATTCTTCTATTTCATATTCCAATAACTTTGTCACAATATATAAATTTATAAAACTATTGCTAATTTAAATTATCTGATATTAAAAATTGCATATTATAAATTGTTTTCAATTTTTGTATATATCTATTTATTTCTAATATTAATCTAATACATATATCTTCTTCTAGTTCAATTCTTAAAATCGATTAATTTGATAATCATCAATAGATTTTTGAATTTTTCCCGCTTAAACACCTTCATATGTTATCAAAAGAAAATCTAAGCTATTTAATATACATTATTCATCTGCCATTTTGATCTAATTTCAAATGAATAATTATTTGACGAATTGTTTTATTCTTTTATTTATTGTTAAAAAAAGATATAACATTCTCGTTAGTGAAAAAAATAAATATTTCTTTATTTGAAAACGTGGACAAATACTAAATAAATGTTGAGAATAAGGTTTGAAGTTAAAATACCGGAAGATGCTTTTCGAAGTTCGATATATCGAAATTCGAGATACACCGGTGAAAACTAATTAGAATGTCCGGTTGAATCGATAGATCATATCTCGAAATATACTCGAATCAGATCTGCGGATGCGAACGTTAGTGTGCGGTATTTGTTTGCTCGAGTACTACTAAAGCCGTAGGAAAAAATGACTCAGGAAGGACAGTAAGTATAGCTAAATCCCTTCCATTTTGTAATACTAAATTTAGAAGCCTTCTTCGCGATCTTCTAAATTCTCTTAAAAACATTGATATCGTAAAAAATTTAATGCAAGATAAGATATAATTGCCGCCCCGTGGCTTTCGAAAGGCCGCCATATTGTATTAGGATAATTTTATTGATTCTCGAAGATTCTAGAAAACAGATTTAATTCGTTATATTTAAGGGTCTATTTTATTTTCTAAATTAATATTTATTTAGTTGAAATAATAATTAGAATATTATATGTTATTTAAATAGCATACATTTTCGATGTATCAATTTTGATAAAGACGCTGAACACGCGATGCATTCCCCCGGTGACCAAGCGTAATATCTTCCCCTCTATATCATAAGCCTTTTCTTCAGATTATTTATGCTCTTTTCTAAATGATATAATACACGTTCCTTTATAGAATAAAAAAGGAACGATTATATATATACCCATATCTATCTTCTATCTTCGTGACTACTATTTTTGTCCCATCATTTCCTATACGATTATTTACTATGCCGTAATGACCAGCGATTTTTCTCGATAAGAATTTTATTATTCTAACCTATAGAAAAGAATAATTTAAAAATTCAATTTCGACATAGGGTCAAAGTATAACTGTTACAAACCGATTAAAAACGATTTAAATCGAATAAATTTCTACATGGGATTTATATTTTTTTTTACTAATATTTTACTTTACTTGTTATATTTTATTTTGAGAGACCGGAATTAAATAATTACGCGCAATTCAATCTAATGAATTTTTTTATTTAAGATACTTATTCAATGATGTCTGAATGTGTAACGTATTTCAGATTACCTCCTCCACCTGTTATGTGGGCCCAAAGGAGGGATATTCTCTTCATTACTATATGCTTAGAGGATTGCAAAGATCCCGTTTTAAAGATCGAGCCAGAAATGTTACATTTCAAAGGTGTGGGTGGGACAGAAAATAAGATGCACGAGGTTACAATAAATTTATACAAAGAGATCAATCCTGACAAAACATTAAAGAATTTAGGGGGTAGAACTATAGAATTAGTACTCGTAAAAAAAGAAGAAGGCCCATACTGGCCAAGATTAACCAAGGAAAAAACAAAGGCTCATTGGTTGAAAAGTGATTTCAACAAGTGGAAGGACGAAGATGATAGCGACGAGGAGGGAGACTTCGAGGGTGGAAACCATGACTTGGAAGAAGTAGATTTTTCTTTCGATTAAAATAATAGACATTAATTCGTGAAATTACTTGTCCATTTTCATTGAGAGTCAGTGCATAGTAAAATTGATATGATTTTTGTGTGATTCGTAGATGATGCGACACATGGGTGGCTTAGGAGGATCGGGCGATAGCAAGCCTAATTTCGATGATCTTGGAGACGAGATGGATGAAATTGATAGTGATGATGAAGAAATACCTGATTTGGAATGAAGAACTTTTTAATAATACATCAAATTAATCCTCTCAAAAGAAATGACCTATGGATAGTGCACCGTCGAAAGATACTTCAGTAGGCCATGTGCTGTTTGTATTTTCGATTACAAATAATTTTTACAAATTTGTTGATGGCCGGATGTAGTAGCAAACAACCAAGTTGTGCGGTGTGCTAAACAAATTTCAATGGTAATTGCAGAAGTTGTCTCATATGAACAGTTAAAACACAGTTTCAAAGGATTCTTAATCCCTTTTTAGTCTGTAGTTCATACAATAAGTTAATGGACAAGCTTTTTTAACGAATTGTGTAAAATATCAAGAAGGTAAAATAATGATAACTACTTAAATTGTCTGGAGAATTGTTTATTTCCGTACAGCCCACATTAATAAATCAACGCTAAATAATTATTAAAAAGTAAATAAATAAATGATAAATAATCGAATAGAAAAGCAGGTTTACTTTTTCTTAAAATCATACACTACATTTCTATATATGTATAAATCTGTAGAATTAGATGATGTTGAAATTATGTAAAATATTTTCTGTCTGGTTAACCCTTTCGCGGCAGACAGCGCCTTTTGGCGCTCAGCTATAGATGCTCGCACCGAGCGGACAGCGCCTTTTGGCGCTTAGCTATAAATGCTCGCCTCCGAGCGGACAGCAGCATTGAGCACGATTCATTTTCGAGCGCTCCGCCGCGAAAGGGTTAAAAAGGGAGATTGAAACATGCAATTAAGAAATGTACGATATATATTTCTTGCAATTTAATGAAAATACTTAACCAACGATACTAGAAGCACCACGTAACGCTAAATATCCGGCAGTTATATCCATTGGCAGGCTACGAACTGTTGCAAATTCTTCAGCAGTTGCATAATATAACTTAGTTTGTGGATCTGTATACCGTGCCTGTGCAAATAAATGTGATTAACATCTGTGTTCTCATCTTAATAATATAACTTAACACATATTATGAAACTGATTTCCTTCAAATATTCATTTTTTTAACACGTTGAATGCAGAGCCGTTTTTATTATGCTTTTTGATCAGGCAGTTTCGTTTAGGCTATAGCTATAATGCAGATGATGTAAAAGTATATCATGTATAAATAAAAGATAAAATAAGATAGAAGAATAGTAAAATGTCCACCATAAAAAAAAATCAGTTAGAATAAAGAAACGAAAGACTGAAGACCATTCTGACAAACGAAATTATAATTCATTGCTTCTGTGTTATATTCAATGTTGTGTTTTACAAAATAAAACATCCAAAAACCATATCTTTGATTAGAATGTTATAATAAACTTCATTCAAATAATACATTTATTAACTAATCTTATACTTTCGGTCCCCCAGAAACCAATGTACTCAACGTGTTAAATAACGCATTAGCAGATGAAATATTTCATTAGACATAATATTTCGAAAGACAAAAAGTACATTACTATTCGTATATTACTTACAGGCAGGCCAGATATATCAGAATACTTCTTTGCAGGTTTAAAACTTGGTGGTGCATTGATAGCACTATCTGGAATTTACAATTAAATGTAAAATTATTAACATTGATAATCTAGCCAGTGGTAAAAATTTATTCCATTTATAATAATATGGTTTATATATATATATATATGTTCCAACATATATTTGCATTTTTTTTATAAAAGTAATTTGCGCTCGCTAGGGAATATTAATAAAATCGTTTACTCTTGACATTGACTGATCTATTTTCACACTACTGTACTTTTATTTTAATTTTAAATATAAATTAAAATATCAAAACTCATACAATGTACTACTTCAGCAGGCCATGGTAAACTACGTTCCTGTGCCAGAACCTGCTTAAGAGATCTCCAAGTTCTTTTCTTCCCAGTATTACTTATTGGCCGAAATTGATCGTGAAAAGTTGGGCTTTTAAATACAGGTTGAGTCTTCTTATTACCTTCCACTACTTCTTCATTCACCATCTTAAAATCCAGATGTTAAAAATTAAAGCACCTTTTACAATTACTTATAAACTATGATTTCTATCATACTCATCTTAGAATTTTACATTTGATAACAAAATATGTGTATCCTATAAATATATATACCTTTTCGATAAAGCATCTTTCGGGTAGTTTAAAATTAATATTTGATTTATTTCGCAACCAAGTATAGCACAGATCATATGAACCATAGTTATATTTTGATGCTTTACCAAAACTTTTGCCCAATGACTTATAATCAATAAAGCTTTATAGTACTCAGTAGAATCACTAAGGACAGTTTTTATAATTAAAACTTATGGGTAGCAAATCTTAATATAAACTTACTACATATTATATGTAGATATAAAAATACCTTGAAGATTCAATATAATATCTACATCCTTGCGATAAATGTTTCTGTATAATACCAGACAAATTATTTGTACAAAGGACATATGCTTTTTCGCTTGGTTCAATCAAACACAATATTGCCTGCTTGCATAGCAAAACTTTTTGTTGATATTTTCTATCTATCTTTTCAAAATTTGAGCAATCGATCTTCTACATGTACAATTATTATAATTAACAAACTAAATAATTTCTATACAAATGTTTTATGTTATCAAGTAAATATATATCATATATTTCTATAAATTCATACTACTAGTTTACCTCTGTTGCTATATATAATGATATATGTATATATTTCTTGATAAATTCTTCATCTTTCGTATATAGTTCTAATAATTTAGTATTTAATTCGCTTTCATATTCCATATATTGCATTATATTATTCGTTAAATTGCATGCGATATTATTATGTTTCTTTTTATTTTGTTGCGGACAGTTCATAAGAGAATTATTTTTTTTCAAAGTTGTATTTTTTAATGTGTATTTATTATATTTACCATCCAAAATTCCTTGATACTTCTTAACGCGAGAATTTTTCTTGTACGAATTTAATAATTTATGTTTACCTTCCATAACATTTCTTTGTACTTTTATTTTATTAATTGTTTGAATAATTGTAGTATTAATATTTTTCAAATGAGATGCGAGAACCGGAATGTTTTTAGAATAAACAGATTTATCAAGGATGTTTGTATGATTTTCTATGAAATGTTGTATGTCGTAAGGATTTGAAAAATCAAGATTACTTTGATAAACATCTTTCATTTTCTCGCAAATATTTAATTTTTTATTTGGTATCTTATATGTATTGTCCATGTAGGTTAAAAAATGTTTTCTATCCGATCTCCCATAGCCCAAGCTTTGCATAAGCGAATGTACTAATTTATCCAAGTTAAATGCCGGCGTGTAAAGCATACTTATTCCAAAACGATTATAGTTTACTACATTTAAATGTATCAATCATTCGTACAGAGCAAAAGAGCTTTAGGATATGCAACATAAATGTGATAGCATTTGTCTTTTATTCTTTTTTTTTTTTTAATTACATAAAAATATCGCATACAAAGTATATATATCTTAAATATTAATTAAAATAATTAATATATGCAAATATGAGGCATTCCACACTTGCATTTCCCAGGAGGAAATTTTTCAAAATATTCACGTACGTAAATATTGTAAGTGTTATAAATTAATATGATTATTTATGAAAATATATTATAATTAAAGGAAGCTATCATTTATATAAATGTGCCAATATTAGAGGTTAGAAGTTAGAAACCTGATAAATATTCTTATTGTAAATGGTCGATATAACTCTTACAACGATATACAATTTATATTTACCTTTCTTAAAGATCAATCTTTTTTCTCTTGCGCCTTAAAGATTATTATTAATTAATCTTTAAATAAAATAATAAAGTCATACATAAAAATTGAATAGTTAGAAGCTTTTGTCAAATCTATCCGCGCGGTTTAAATGCACAAATCAAATGCATCTGTTGCGTTTGATGTCACAATGGCGGGTATACCTATAGCGAATCAGAAATAACTAATGGTTGAATGAATGCGTTCAATGGTAACGTCATATGACCTTGAGTCTTCCACGTATGCGCATTGCAATCCTACCGAGAGACACTGAAATTCGATAGCAGAACAAATCTAACGTGACAAGACTCACCTTCTTACTTTCTTGAAGGTCATAAGGACGAACAGTTGAAAAATTGTCTTTTAGAATCGATCAGTATCGAAACGGATTTTATTGAATATTTTTACTAGCTGTGACTCTATCAAACCAAACATGGGACGAAAATTTTTTGTCGGTGGAAATTGGAAAATGAATGGAACAAAAAAAGAGATCGACGAAATTGTTGCATTTCTTAAAGCCGGTCCATTGGATCCCAACGTTGGTATGTATTTTTTAAAGTACATATATCGCATAGATGTACAGTACAAGTCAATTTATTTCTGCCACCTTTGCTTGTTTTAACATTATACAAACTTTATAATGAAAAGAATCTATATACAAATTTTTCTATGTTTCATTTATAACTTCTTACTTGACATTACATGAAGGAAAAGAAGAAAGATTTCAAAGCTTATTAATTAGAGAAACATTATAATCGATTTCCAATTCATTGCCTTATTTGATTCACCCTATATACGATAGTCTTTATCATTTATCTTTATGTTAATATTCTTTTGATATTTTATATTTGTTAATTGCATCGTTTGTTTATTTATTAAAGATAATTTTTAGTTATAATTGAGTAACAATTACTTTCGTAATAGTTTTATTATTTATTTTATGTAGTACTTATGTAATAGTGCTGTAGTTATTTATATAAATTATTACAGATGTTGTTGTTGGCGTACCAGCTATTTATCTGACATATGCAAAAGGTATTTTGCCTAGCAATGTTGATATTAGCGCTCAAAATGCATATAAAGTACCTAAGGGAGCTTTTACGGGGGAAATCAGTCCAGCTATGCTTCTTGACAATTCCATCCCATGGGTAATTCTTGGACATTCTGAACGTAGAAATGTTTTCGGAGAAACGGATGAATTGGTTGCGGAAAAAGTTGCCCATTCATTGGAAACTGGATTGAAAGTGAATAATGCTTTTATCAATGACTTTTTATAATAAAATATCTATGACTCTGATAAAATTCTAACGATTTTATTATTATTTCATAGGTAATAGCTTGTATTGGAGAAAAATTAGAAGAACGCGAGGCTGGGAAAACGGAAGAAGTAGTTTTTCGCCAAACAAAAGCTATTGCAGATAAAATAAAATCGTGGGATAATGTTGTACTTGCGTATGAACCTGTTTGGGCAATTGGAACAGGTAAAACTGCTACGCCTCAACAAGCACAAGAAGTCCATGAGAAATTAAGAGAGTGGTTTACTAAGAATGTGAATGCAAACGTTGCTGAAACAGTTCGAATTATTTATGGTGGATCGGTAACAGCGGGAAATGCTAAAGAATTGGCAAAAGAAAAAGACATTGATGGGTTTTTAGTAGGAGGTGCTTCCTTGAAACCTGATTTTGTACAAATTGTAAATGCCAAGCAGTGAACTTAATGCTTTGATGTTTCTTCTTTCCCCAATTATATGTTCTAAAGAAATATCATTGGAACATATATTTTATTTTACTTTGTTAAAATTCTAATTTCCAAATTGTAATTATTAAACATCATCTACAAAGCTCAAATCATAATAATAAATATTTTTCCAAACGGCCATAAAATAAGATCAAGTATATATTACATTGTTAATAGAATAATTGTTTAAAGTAGGTACAATAAAAATAACTAAGTATTGTATAAGTATTCTACCCCTCATATATTTTATTCGATTAAACCATCTGATATAGTAGTAGTCGATTCTAATATTTTATTTCTACTTTTAAGTCCATCTTGCTGTGCTCTTGCACCTGCGATAGCAACTAGAGATTTAAATGTTCTTGGTTCCCAACAAGCTAAATCAGCTAAAGTTTTATAATTTAGTAAAATATTACATCTAGTTAAGGCTTCGGTAAATGTTTTTTGTTCCATATCGTGTTCGGTCAAAGCTGCATTGCATCTTGTTAGCCAAAGCTATAATTTTAAATTCAATAATTTACATACTTGGAGCAATGAAACGACTAATATTGTATACTTTGTTAACATTACCTCGCGCATATCTTCTTTTTTTAATTTTCGTCCTTTGGTAGCAAACATTAAGGATCTATGAACACCTCTAATAGCGAGAGAATAACAATTTCTTCTTCTACCTATAAAATGCTGTGTAAAATATAATTATTAGAATATAATTATTAAAATATAAATATAATTATTAACTGTGTAAGGTAATCAGAGGAATAGCAGATATAACTATTACTTACAGCAGCAATTGCGAATATTTTACGTTTTCGCCAGAATTCATCTGGTCCTCGAGATCGAACTAATAAATTTAACGATAGAAATACCATGATTTTTCACAGAAATTAATAATTATATTATAATAATTCTATTATAATGTAACACCATGTATTTTTAAAGGTTATTTTTTGCTTTGATATCAATCAACACTGACTGTCACCTAACGGGAAATATCGATACTAAATTTTTTTCGATATAACCTTAAAAAAGTCACGTGAAGTGCATTGATGTGCATGGTGCATACTACGTTCGTTTGATATTGATATTTATATTTATATTTTACCTTTTAAAAAAATAAATATACATATATATAAATACCTTCACATAAAATGGCCGGAAAAAAGAAGTAAGTAAACTAATTGTACAAATTTTTAATAGATTATATTATAAATATATCGAGAATGTTAGAGATGCATAATTATTAAGGAATAATAATATAATAATATCCTCTATTTGTATATAAGATTATTGCAAAAAAGAGTAGACTTAAGTCACTTTAATTTTATACATAATTGTATTTTATAATAAACTTTATTTATCTAGAGTACGAAATGCATTCAAAGTTGAAGACGCAGGAGATGTAGATATGGATGAAATCTCGGATTCTGATGACCAATATTCGGAAGAAGATCGTGAGTTACTTAGAAAAGTAAGAATAAAACGAGCACCAGAAAATTTTGATAGCGACGACGAAGTCTATGGACTGCAAGATGATGAAGAAAACGAAGAGGATGAAATGGAAAACGAAGAGGATGAAATGGAAAACGAAGCAGATTCTATGGAATCTGATATAGAAGAATTGCAAGATGATTTCGATATACCAAATGAGAAAGCATGGGGCAAAAAGAAAAGAACATATTATTCTACGGATTACGTAGATCCTGATTATGCCACTGTTAGTCATAAAAATCAAGTTATAGCAGAAATGGAAGAAAAAGAAGCAATAAGCATTCAAAAGAAATTAGCTGAACGATTGGATGATGCTGATTTTGGTTTAGATTTTATAGAAGTAAAAAGTGAGGACACAAAACCTCATCAAGATGAAGAGGAAACCATCAAAAGAGATTTTACCAAACTTAGTAAAAAACAGAAACGTGAATTAGTTCAGCAAGAAAGTCCAGAATTTCTGGCTCTTGTTGATGATTTTAAAGGTAAGTTTTATATATTATTATTTGACTTATATTCTCTTCTACATTATCATAAATTATAATTTTTTTACAGAATGCATGAACGAAGCTAAAAATGTACTTTCACCTTTTTTGGAACTTGTTAAAAAAGGCATATGTCCTAATTGTCCTGCATTGGACTTTGTTAAAACTAGGTATCAAATAATATTAAATTATTGCGTTAATATTTCCTTTTATTTAATGCTAAAAGCCAAAAGATTACCTATCAACTCGCATCCTGTTATTAAACGTTTGGCTCAATATCGCCAACTTCTTAATGAAATGCGTTCCGGAGAAGGAAATTTATTAGAGAAAATTGAAGAGATATTAAAAATTAAAAAAGAAGGTGGATCTCTTTATAATATATCAGGTGAATTGGTGACTTACTTTGACGAGAAGAAAAAAGTTATTGCTGAAGTAAAAGACAAAAAAGATCGAAAACGAAAAATAAGCGAGACAAACGAAGAGGAAGAGTCTGACAATATCACGGATGATGAATTAAACGAAGAAAATAATTTATCTGAAAAGGATGAAGATAAATTGAACGTTGAGGCGGACAACCAAGAAAACAAAATATCGGAAGAAATGCAGGATACGGAAGAAAAAAGAGCAATTACATATCAAATAGCAAAGAACAAAGGTCTTACGCCGCATCGTAAGAAAGAGCAACGAAATCCAAGAGTCAAGCATAGGAATAAGTATCGCAAAGCAAAAATACGTAGGAAAGGAGCTGTGAGTATTAAAATATCTAATTTACTAAATTATAAATATACGCGATTCTCTCTCTACATGCATATCTTCTTCTTTCAGGTGAGAGAAGTCAGGAAAGAATTAACTCGATATAGCGGAGAAATGTCAGGAATTAATGTTTCCGTGAAGAAGAGTATAAAATTGAAATAGTAAATACATGCTTTAAACATTAATATAATTGAACTAATATGGAATTACTTATTGTATATAATATTTAAATACAATTTTGGTATATTAGTTATCAGACTTATCGCGTATAATTAGAATAGCATTTATTTGATTATGAGAAACAAATAAACAATTTTATTTATGTACGAAAAAATGACACTTATCTTAACAATCGTTTTGCAAAGAAAATGTAAATGTTAACAATCTTTCCTCTTATACATCGTTCGTATTTATTTTACATGTACTCTTGAAGATTTATCAAATAATTTTTATTGAGAACTTACAAAAAAATTAATTATCTTATTCTGTACTTGGTGAACATTTAAACTTCTAGTTTTGCTAAAATGTCAGATTCACGAAATAGATGATATTCCTTGTTGTCTTCGAGTTCAACTTTTGTACCTCCATATTCGGGCAGTAACACTGTATCACCGACTTTAATACTCAAGGGAACATGTTCCCCTTTCTGAAAGAAATATCAATTTCATGAATTTCTTTTTTAACATAAGTAATAACAAGTATAGAACATTACAATTCATACATTGTTTCGAGAGCCAGGTCCTATAGCTACGACAGTTCCTTGTAAAACTTTAGCCTGTGCTTTTTCAGGAAGAACAATTCCTCCTTTCGTTTTTGTTATAGCTTCTGCTCTTTTTATTAAAACTCTATCGAACAAGGGTATAAGCCTTTTAACGGAACTAACAGCAGCATTGGCGGCCTGTAAATAAAAACTTATTCCTTTAAAATGAATCATAGTTATTGTACTAATTATCATTAGATTAATATTTCAAATAATCAATACTTTTAATTGTTGCATTGTTAAGAATTTAAACGAGTCTTAACTATTCACAAATTTGTAATTGATAACTTTTCAACAAGAATAATCACTTCAAATGCAGTTGCAATCTATGCACCACTTTTTAATGTAAGACGTACAATATACATTTCATATAATACAAAACTTTTCAGTTATATATTATAAACAAATGCCATCGAATCGACCGTTCGCAAACGTTGTCAGGGAAAAAAAAGAACAAAAAAAATGACGTGTAACAAAGGAACAATTGTATTTTATACGTAGGAAAATCATTAATAAGTAAGTTTAAAGGTTATCTGAAATAAAATAAGTCAGGCCCGATCAATGATAATGTTAAAAAGTGATTCGTAGTGTTAATTGAAAAGAACGAACAACGTATATACGAAATAGTATCGATCATTTTAAATTGACAATTAAAATGAAACATTTATTAAAATTTTTACCATGTTTAATCGACGAGTTATTTCTTTTAGTTCTGATGTATCTGATTATCTTGTACCGGCAAGCACAGTTGCGCACGTTGTGTAACCTCCTCGTGCAAAGAAACGAAACTTACCCTCTCCTATATTTTCTCGAAAGTTCGTATATTTCATCAGAATTCTAACCCGAGCGCCACGTTCATCGATTTACTCGAAGCTTCTGACGAGATATCATTCGTGTTACGTAATCATCGTATGCGTTTGTTCATCCATCTTGGAAATAAATGTAGATAATATTTCTTTAATTTATTAGTTGTTATCAACCTCGTAAGCTTTTTAGGACTATGTAATTATAAGATAACAACAATATGTCGTTCTATTTTTCTTTTTTTTCTTTTTACATTTTCATACATTTCAATGCAAAATTTATCGTCAAATTTCAGAATCTATCTTTCTTATAAGATTCTCAATAAATATTTCGATATATTAGATTTTATATAAACATTAATTTATATTAATTTTAATAGGAGAAAACTCGAATTGATATCGAAGAAAATTTAAATCATTTATCGATATACATATACGTATATATAATATACCTATATATTTAAATAACTTTTAAGCTGTTTTTTTTTTGTATTCCTGCAATTAAAGTATCGTACATTTATTTAAATTATATTTTAGAATAAATTATTAATATTATAAAATAGAAAAAGCAATCGAGTAATAATATTTTACATTTATACATAATTAGGTACATCTCCTAGTTTATTCCTGATATATGCAGAAAAAAATGATTGGTCGAGGCAGACATGTTGCATCATCGAAATCTGGGTACATTCTAGAAACATGAAGCTCAATATCGGACAATAAATAAATGCTGTATTTTAATAAAAAACGATATCATTTTATAGTAAAAAATCTTCATGTAAAATTTGTCTATATATAACAGATTTCAGTAACACAGAGTCTAAGAATTTTCTAGATTTTTTGAATGAAATTTAAAAGGTTAGGTTAAGGATAGAGTAGGAAAGGGTGGGGGTAGAAGAGACGTTCGTGTGATTGCGCCAAGTTCTCTCATATCTTCTCGTTCCATTCGTAAGACAAAGTGCGGTCACGCCGTGCCGATTTTCAATTACTTTTCACAAAGCTTTATCGACGTTTCTATTTAAAAGTCTTTTCTCTTGCGAAATAAAAGGTAAATAAGTTCATTTAATAATTTCTATTTCATCTATAATAATATAATATATATGTATATAGAAAATTTAATCAATCGATTTAAACCGGCCGGAATTTGGGTAGTATCTATCTTCTTTCTATGAATAAGATTTTTTTCTAGAATACGGTTAAATTATTTCATTTAGTTTCAAATAAGTTATATTTTCTCTTGGTAGACGCATAAAAGTTCTTTAATGGCTTAGGTAATATTTTTAAATATCTGTAGGAAAGATCATTTATCAGTACACGCGGCATTTACATAACCGCAATTGGGCTTGAATAAGAATGAATTTATAATTTATTAGAGTTCATAGTATGTACATTTATCAAGATTCCTTTTTATTTTTTCGTAATATTCTTGGCTTACTTTGGAGCTAAAACATTTCTCAATTCTGTTTTTTTATCTTCTTTTTTTTTTTTTACTCCGACATTTAGATACTTCACAATATATTTTTATATCGTATTTTATTTAATCTTCTTTTGCATTTTGCTTGTATGTTTAGATGTACAGATTACCAAGCATGATGCGCTCCGTAGCTCTGCGCCAAATGCAGTTACAGGCGCGAACTTATGCCAAGGATGTTAGATTTGGTGCAGAAGTACGAGCACTTATGTTACAAGGTGTAGATATTTTGGCAGATGCAGTAGCTGTAACAATGGGTCCTAAAGGACGTAATGTTATCTTGGAACAAAGTTGGGGCAGTCCCAAAATTACCAAAGATGGTGTTACAGTAGCTAAAGGAATAGAATTAAAAGATAAGTTTCAAAATATTGGAGCTAAATTAGTACAGGATGTTGCCAATAATACCAACGAAGAAGCTGGAGATGGAACTACAACGGCTACTGTTTTAGCGAGAGCAATAGCTAAAGAAGGTTTTGAAAAAATTAGCAAAGGCGCCAATCCTGTCGAAATCAGAAGGGGTGAGAATATCATTGCAATCTTGATATTAATTTTATTATTCATTTTGCGTAATTATAAAATATCTAATAATATAATATATTCTCGATTGTTTTAGGAGTAATGTTAGCTGTAGACAAAATTAAAGAAGAATTAAAGCATTTAAGCAAACCCGTAACAACGCCAGAAGAAATTGCTCAAGTAGCAACTATTTCTGCTAATGGAGATAGCGCTGTTGGAAATTTAATTTCCGACGCCATGAAAAAAGTTGGAAAGGATGGTGTTATTACTGTTAAAGATGGGAAAACCCTTCATGACGAACTTGAAGTAATAGAAGGAATGAAATTTGATAGAGGATATATTTCTCCATATTTTATAAATTCTAGTAAAGGTGCCAAAGTAGAATTTCAAGAGGCATTGTTACTCTTTAGCGAAAAGAAAATATCATCTATACAAAGTGTCATACCTGCACTGGAATTAGCAAACTCTCAGCGTAAGCCGCTCGTTCTAATCGCAGAAGATATAGATGGTGAAGCATTATCAACTTTAGTTGTCAATAGATTGAAAATAGGGCTCCAAGTAGCTGCAGTGAAAGCACCTGGTTTTGGTGATAACAGGAAAGCGACTCTACAAGATATGGCTATTGCCACTGGTGGTATAGTTTTTGGAGATGATGCAAATCTCGTTAAATTGGAAGATGTACAGTTAAGTGACTTGGGCCAAGTTGGAGAAGTTGTCATTACGAAGGATGATACGCTCTTTTTGAGAGGTAAAGGAAAGAAGAGTGACATAGACAGAAGAGTAGAACAAATTAGAGATCAAATTGAAAATACCACGTCCGATTATGAAAAGGAAAAATTGCAAGAACGACTTGCGAAGTTAGCATCGGGCGTAGCAGTTTTAAAAGTTGGTGGAAGTAGTGAAGTAGAAGTCAACGAAAAGAAGGACCGCGTTCACGACGCGCTTAATGCTACTAGAGCTGCTGTGGAGGAAGGTATTGTTCCTGGAGGTAAGTTTATTCTATTATTTAATTATATAATTAATTTATATCATTTCAATATTAATTTTATCCATTATTTTTTAGGTGGAACTGCTTTGTTAAGATGTGCTCCAGCATTACAACAATTAAAAGCATCCAATAGCGATCAAGCTACAGGTATTAAAATCGTAGCAGACGCGTTGAGAATGCCATGTTTGCAAATCGCACAAAATGCAGGTGTTGATGCTAGTCTCGTAGTTGCAAAAGTCAGCGAAGGAAAACTTGGTTACGATGCATTAAACGACGAGTACGTTGATATGATAGAAAAGGGTATTATCGATCCTACCAAAGTTGTACGCACGGCGCTTACGGATGCAGCAGGAGTTGCATCATTATTAACGACTGCAGAGGCAGTTGTAACTGAATTGCCTAAAGAAGAAACTCAGGGTGGGCCTATGGGTGGTATGGGTGGCATGGGTGGTATGGGTGGAATGGGAGGTATGGGTGGAATGGGTATGTAATTAAAAGACTGAATATCCTACACAATTGCAATTGAAATCCGTAGAATCAGTTCAAATATTAAGTTACCGTTTGAACGATTAAAATAAAGAAGAGGTAAAGATCAATCTCATGATGACCCACGGAGTCATAATAGTACGTTCCATTGTTTTTTTACGCATTTGTAAACGTTACGTCAAATACATACACATATTTCTGAAAAATTACGAAGGTTCTCTTTTTATCAAATAATTTAAATATAATGCAAATAGCATACGCTGTGGATAATATAATTTGTGTATAAGAATATATTACATTGTATGTACCCAATGTCAATGCTCAAAAGATTTGAGTATAAAAAATATTTCAAGTATTTTGTGTCTATACAACTTTTATATTCTATTTGATTATTTTGGTTATATAATTCAAGCGAAGAGAATAAGTTTTTAAGATCTGTTTTAAATAAAAATTGTACCCTATATAACATTGAAACACACACGTAACTCGAGATTAATCATCGTCTTGTGCATAAAATTTGTATTTTCATAAATAAGAACAAAAGTGTATGTAAAAATTAATGCCTTTAAATAGTTCATAATCTCTGTTTTTTTTTTTGTTAATGCTATTTCTTTTTTTTTATCTTTTTCAATATCATAGTTTATTTTCACTTTTGTAATTTCAATAAATACAAAATTATTTTACATGTTTCCTCAATAAATCCTGTTGTTTATATACTATAAAAAAGTTGTCTTACGTGTAATACTTAGAGAGTAAATTCATTTCATTCATTGTACATGCCATGATTTGTAATGCTGTCATACAAGTATGAAGTAAATTTTATTAGGTACTTGTACGTAATTATATGATTTTTAATATATCGTAACGCGTACAAATTAGTTATCTTGTGTAATTTTATTTTTACATGGGCATGGAAAAGTAAAAATTCTGTATTTTAAATATATACAAAGTCGAGGAAAATAAATGAAATTATATCAATCTATTATTACTGGATAAGAACATTTTGTGTTACAACATATAAAAATATCTTGTGCCTTTCTATAGGAAGTACACCATTGTCATTACATTACATGTTGCAATTTTATTTCTTTATATTTCTTATCCAATTGCCATATCATTAATTAATATATGTTTTAATAAAAGATACATTAAGAACAGTGAAAAACAGGCGTCTAAAAAAAGAAGTATGGGCCATTGGAAAAGAAATATATGATATTAATAAAATTTCTTCAATACTTCATTTGGACCTAGAAATATCTGATGGAGAATCGTACATCTAGGCACTCGGTATATCAAATGATTTAAGCACCAATCTTTTCTATTTCATCCGCATCATCTGCATCGAGGTAATGTATCTTCTTTCCAAAATGTTTTTCTATGTCGTTGCATAACTGCATTGCGTGGGATGAGTCTATTAAATTAATAGCGATTCCAGATTTTCCGAAACGCCCCGTTCTACCAATTCTATGTAAATATGTTTCACAATCAGCTTGACGATCTTGATCCATTGGTAGATCAAAATTCACAACTATAGTTACTTGCTCCACGTCGATACCTACAAATTTCATGATATATAAATGGGTGTAAAAATTTATTTCTCGCATCATTTAATTAAAATTTCACATACCTCTTGCTAATACGTTCGTTGTAATAAGAACTTTTTCCAGGCCAGCTCTAAATCTATCCAATACAGAAATTCTTTGTTCTACGGTTAATTCTCCTGTTAATAAAGCTACTGCATGACCATCTTTTGTCATTTTTTCTGCTAACCAACTAGCTGTTTTTTTGGTCTAAAAAAGAAACCATCATTTAATATATATGACCAACTATTATTATAGTTATATAACCAATAAATACAAAAAATGGAATCATACGTGACAAAAAATAATAGCTTGACCAATAGTTATAACACCATAAATATTCGTAATAGCTGCATATTTGCCATCTTTGTCTTTGCATTTAACGTAATATTGTTTAATATTATCTAAACTTTCTTCTTCTTTCATCAATCTTATTATAAGAGGATTGCTAACTATGATTTCAGCAAACGACATTACTGCACTCTCATATGTTGCTGAAAAAAACATCATCTGGCATGTGCGTGGAAGTAATCTATAAATAAATATAAAACAAGAATTAAATATCATTTTCTACTTTAGAAATGTGCATTATGATATGTAATATATCAAATATGTTACTTGTGAATACGAATACATTGGTCTTGATGGCCTTGTGTTGCTATCATTACATCAGCTTCATCCAGAACAAAAACTGAGATTTTGCTTAAATTAAAGGCTTTAAATTTCACTGCCCAATCTAAAACTTTTCCTGGTGTACCAATAATGATGTGATCTGTGATTTTTGTGCCACGAGGAACTAAAATTACGGAACTCTAATAAGTAAAACTTGTATGTTTTAAATGAAAGTTACGTTTAAATGAAGGATATTACTTTCTTCCCCTCTAACGGCATATTTCAACTTAATTTCAGGACAAAAACGAGACATTTTAGCAGCAACTTCTCCAGTTTGTATTGCTAATTCATATGTTGGCGATAAAGCAAGCACTTGCGGATAATCCTTAGTTGTATCTACTCTACTTAACATAGCTAGTACAAATGCCGCAGTTTTGCCAGTTCCAGATTGGGATTGTGCAATCATATTATGAGGCCTACAAATTTGTAATAATTATTATTTCTTATAGTTATGTTGATTTACTTTGTATTAGATTTGATCTAATGTTTGTTAATTTATCATATTTTACAACTTACGGATCGGCAAGCAAAGCTGGTAGCGCTGTTTCTTGAATCTTTGATGGTGCATTAAAACCCATCGCATAAACTCCTTTCAATAATGCAGGTTTACTAAAAATATATATAAAATGCTATATAAGTAATAATATTTTATAAACATCTTACATACACACATAGAACTATAATTATGACTTTAGAAGTACATATAAGACACATTATGAGACAACTCACAGACTAAGCGCTTCAAAAGATTTAACGCTATATAATGGAGATGACGGATCCTTCCTCTGCACCTCTATACCTTTAGTCGTTTCCACCAATCCTTTTCGTATAATTTTTTGTAATAAAGACTTTTCTGCCGGTGAAATCTGTTCGTCTGCACCATCGTCGCTCTTAGAATCCTCGTTCGAACTCGTTAATGTTTCTTTTGACTTTTGATCTAGATTAATATCTGTTACCTGTAGAGAGAAATATGAATTCTTATAGATAAGAATTTAAAACAACCATATTTAACATTATGCATGTGTAGTAATGTATTAGGTTATTCTAAGCTTTAATATTAACTATAGTTGCAGTAAAATGTTTCATTGTTATATTTAATAGATGGAATAAACAAAAAGAGTATGGTTATACCGGTGTTTTATTACATGAGGATGACATTACCTTAGAAGCTAATTCATCTTGTTCCTCAGCAAATTTCCCCCAATCAACTTTGGCAGAAGCCATTTTTGTATGGACACTTTGCTAATATCGAACAATAAAATGAAAACTTTATAAAAATAAATAATAGACGATTATTATTGTAAAGTAATGTTGTGAGCGGCATAAGCTATCAGAAGTCAAGTTTAATCGAATCATCCAAGAAATATTTCAGTCGATACATATGAACTTTCTACTATTACCAACTACTGCTACCAACCGTTTTTACACGTCTGTTTTTACATACCGAATATACTCCAATATATTATATATATGTAAATCTATTGTTTAGATTTTCTTATGGAAAGTCACTTAAAAGGTGCTTTTTCATTAATCGATACGATTTGATAAATAACAGAAACACGCTTTCATTTAAATGCGATGGCGTTCTTATAAATCGGCTATAAAACTATAAAAAAATGTCGGCCATTTTTTTCCCCAAGACTTTTGTTCGATCCACGTGCAACGGTGCATTATAGTTATATATATGCTAATCATTTATAGGTTAAATACAAAATGAATAAAAATTTATGAACATTTATATTTTTTATGCATAAATATTTAACGTCATAATTAATAGAGATTGTATGCATGTAATATATTCAAATGATTAAAAAAAAAAATAAAATATATATATATATTTTTACAGAGAGAGAAACTTATAAAA
>NW_014569839.1:117027-192596 GCF_001313835.1 Polistes canadensis
ATCTAATTTTATATATATTATATGTGAAATATACATTCTCTTTATATACAAATTCATTAATCATCGCTGAATTATGTGGTGTATAAGTGATTATACAATATAATACATAATTATATTACAGACGACTTCAAATAATTCAGTCCACAGGGATCTCATTTCTTTTTTAGCCTTTTCTACAATTTCTTATACTCGATATACAATATTTTTTTCTTATACGTTTAAAATACTCTTTGACTTATCCTCACACATAATTTGAGTATATATATCAAATGTTTATACATATGTTTGCCTTAAAATGGCAATGCGAGTAATAAATATTGACAATAGATTTATTTAAAGTGTATAATTGTATTATCGTAAATGTAATATATTTATTATACTATAAGCTAAAAAGTGTATTCCATTGAGAATATTTCTTTGTCATCTTCTTTAAGACTTTTTACCAATTGTAGTTGTTGCTTTATTTATATTTGTTTGTGGCATAAGACGAACGGTTATCAGCGATAGATCGAGCATTTTACGCTGATATTTTTTGTGAAATACCATGGCAGCGGATTGCGTTTTAAATACGACAGTTGCATTACCCTCGCCCATGTGTATACTCTACAACATGAATAATAAAAAGACTATTATTATATAACATTAGCGTAATTATTTATTTAAACAAAAAAAAAATGAATTTATAATAAATGAAAGTCATGAAATCATAAAGTTTTCGATCGTTTTACATGTTTTCTAAACAAAAATAAAATACTTATGTCATTTACAAAAGTTTTGTTTTACAATTGAATAAAAGAAAAACAAAAAAAAAACAAAGAAAAAAGAAATGTAGGATCGCAGTATACATAAAGTAATATATAAAATTCATTGTAGTTTACATAAATTATTATCTTGCGTTGAAACATAAGGTCGTCTTTTTCCTTATTACAATCAAATCATAAATAAAAAATAAAAAATATAATGATATTGTACTTTAAATTATTATATAATACTTTGTGTAAATTATAGAATTTAAATCTTTCAACGATATTTTAAACATATCATTAACGAAAAAAGATAATTATAAATGAATGAATGAAATAAATTAAATGTGCAATCTAGAGCACATTACACTACGAGATGATATATTTGCCTTGGAATTATGTGCAAAAATAGTCACCTCTATGGTTCCGATTCCTTGACACATACGTCTAATTTGTGCCACTGAAGTACTAGCTGCTAAATTTTCTAATTTAACAGTATTTGTTTTAATTTCCGGCATTTTTTTGGGCGATACCATGACTTTTTGAAGCACAATTCTTTGATTATTCTGAGCGTTTACAACAACTTTTGGAGCGATGCTTCTCTCGATATTACCCATTTTTTGTCCAATTGGCGATTTTCTTGAAATACCAGACTGGGTTTGTACAAGTTTTTGAAGTATATTTGCTCCAGAACCTTGTCCCTTTTGTAAATTTGAGACAGTTTTTTGTATAGTCGTTGCAATTTTTTGCGAGTTAGATGGTTGAATGGATTTTGGTATTACAACTCTTCTAATGCCACATTGTGGATTAATTTGTCTAATTGTTGAAACTTTATCACTGCTTTGATTACTACTCGGAAGTCCATCCGAAGAATCGTTTGGTTGTATAGTTTGAATAGTTCTAACAATCCGCATGCCAGGTGCTCTTTCAGTTCCCTAAAACAGAAATACACACAATTATGATATTCGTAATAATTGTGTATCGAAATCAGCTTAAAGTTCATATATTATTGTGTTATTAGATATATTTTATATTTCTATTATTTATAATATTAATCACAATATTAAATGACATTAGTTATATGATACAAAATATGAAGAAAACTGTCTTATTAAAATTAATATAACTTGTAAAATAATGTAACAAAAGTATATGAACATTTGGAGGAAAAGAAAGAAAACAAAATGTATTCTAAAATATATTTATTTAAAAGTGAAAGTAAAAAATACAATAAAAGTTTAAAATTTGTATATGTATATATTTCTTTATATATAAGTTTATATATAATTTAAGTATATAAATATTATATATAAATTTATATATATGTAATATATGTATAATATTAAAAATATAATCATATCAAATGTCGTATCAAACATCTATCACAGGCATGCTGCGCATAATATAAATTACGCGTGTACTCGCGTTTTTTTGGATATATATACGTATATATTATAATGCGTGTGAATATATATATATATAAAAAGTGATTGATATGATTGATAATAAAAACATGATTCATTCAATTTTTTATTTAAATATATCTATAGCAAATATAGCAAGTTATTTATGTATATATAATTGATAAGAAATAAAATGTAAAATAAATTGTTCTTCAACTTTTCAGTTTTTCACTTTTCACACACATATTTCAAATATATATAAAATATAATGATATTTAGTGCTATACCTCTGTAGCTTGTGTATTGATAACACGCCCGCGTCCCCTATCTACACCAGGTCGACTTTTGTTTGGTGCAGCATCTTTTACAACCCCCATCAGAACTGATACTGGCTTTGCTTCTTGTTGCTTACATTCTGTACCTATTAAATATGGAACAATAATACACTTCTTCTTATATCTCGTACACTTTTAATATATAGAAAAGAAAAAAAATGATATCTACCAACGAAATTCGTCTCTATTTTATTAATTTGCTCATTTTGTTTTTCCATAGCGGCCATTTTTCTTCTAGTTTCTTTTTCTCTTAATATTTGTTCTCTCAGACGTTTTTGCTCTTCCATTTTTTTTCTATACTCTCGCATTTCTGGATCTTCTTCCTTATCCTCTTCCTTAAAAGATAATAATAATAGTATTATACATACATTTTATATTATAACATAGTATTTTATATTTTATTATATAATAATATTACTTTTTTCTCTTCAGCTGCATCGCCTAACGTGTCTACGGTTCTTACTTCTTGGAGATTTCTATTATTAGATTTCATTTTTTTTTGGCTTATATCTCCTGAAGCTTCTCTATCGGAAATTTGACATATTCTTTTTTGCTGCAGTTTATTAATCGTTCGTGCAGTATTTATAGGTGGTCTACTATTAGTAGGTTTTTGCATATGATTTTGTTCATAATTTTCATTACGGTATGCAGACGAAGGAAGTGGCCGCTGCGGCTTGTGGGTATGATCATTTCTCGTTCGAGATGATAAATCTCGTTCTCGATAATTTAGATGAGATCCTCTGTATTCCGACTAAGATAGAAAATAATTGTTTCAAAGTATATATTCATAAATCATTCTCATTCAAATAAAAGCATATAATTAACTTACTTGTTGATAATTATCTCTTTGTTCCCATTGATCATCTGATTTATATTTACTGTTGTCGTTATAATTGCTTTCACGCGAATAATTACTTTCTAATGGATACTGTTGTTTACTTGGACTAATATTTAATGTCTTTTGTGGCTTATTCTCTTGCCATACATCAGAAAAGTATGCATAAGGATCCTAGAAATAAAATATGCTATATATTATTGGATCTGCTAATAATATGATTTATTAGAAGAAAAATAGGGTACTTACATCGCTCTTATTCTGTTGATAATTCTGTTGATATTGCAACTGATTTGACTGAGACTGAGATTGAGACTGAGACTGAGACTGATTATATGGATTTTGATTAGGATATGGCATATTAGTCTGATTAAATTGGACTCCAGTACCTTGAGTCTGAAGTGGCGTTGAATGTTGTGAGTCCCATGCAAGTCTTGCTATTTGTATAATAAAATAATGTAAATTAATAACGCATAGATGAAAAGATGTTATTCAGAAAATGTTCAGATTTGTATATATATATATAATAAACTCACCATCATTGGTTGGTTGTACAGCGCCTCGGAAATGTGGATTGATTAATATTTTATGGCCCGGAGTTAAGGTTACATTAGGTAAATTCGAATTAGACTGTTGCGAAACTGGAGGAATTATATTGTTATTAAATTGATTATTCTGTATTTGATCTGGATATGGATGTCTTGAATCATACGTAGATCGATTTTCAAAATGTTGTTCTTGAAAAGGTGCTCTATTTTCAAAAGAAGAACCACTAGACATTTGTGTGCTTGGGGGATTTTGTATCGGTGGTCCCTGATTAGATACCGGTGGGCGCGGGTATCCTTGTATCGGCAATATTTGATTTCCTTGGAGTGGTAACGATTGATTGCCATGTAATATTTGTGACGAATTACTAGACAGCATTGCATTTGGATTGCCAAGAAGAGATCCACCAGAATTTCCATGTAATAAGGAAGTTTGGGTATTTGGCAAGTGACGATTTGGATTATCTTGCATAATTGCTCCAGAGTTTTGGAAACCTTGTGGTATTTGTACAAAAGATGTTGGATTTGTTGAGCAATTATAAGGTGGAGCTTGTAACGGTGTTGCGATAGTTCCTCTAGGACCAAATTCCAATCGTGGAGCAATTGCACGTGGACCCATAGAGCTTGAAAACTGATTAGGATTAAATGGTGGTCTACTTTCAATAAAATGTGTAAGTCCTTGTAGTGGATTATTTAGAGAGAATTGTTGAAAATTTGGTAGCGAAGAATTATTTGGTTGTTGATACATAATCTGTTGATTCTGTATATTATTAGGTACACCAAGAAGAAATGGTGGTCTAGCTTCCAATAGTGGTGGTCTACACATTGGTTGCTGATTATCGAAACCACGTGCATTACTAAACCTGCAAAAAAACAAATCATATGAAACATCGTACGATAGTAAAAAGTATATAGAATGAGATAGATCATAATAATAATAATAAAAAAAATGCAACATACCTTGGACTATAATTACCACTAACCGATGGAATAAATCTTCCTATTTTGTTTCCTCTTGTGCATCTTCCTCTTCCTCTACCTCTGAATGATGGTTTGGATGGTTCAGGCGTCACTACATTTTCTAAAGTATCAGGAATATCGTTATTCATTTTTGGAGAAATCATTGTTCTTTCATTCTGGAATCTGTTACGTCTTTCCTTTGCTTCTTCACAATCATCATCTTCAAGTCCTTGTCCATTTCCAATGTATACTTTTTGCATATTTTTCTGCAGCTTCTCTCGTAAATCACCTTTTCCAATAGTTGCAGACATATTAGCACTACTACATCCAGAGTTTGCTTCGTACTGACTGATTTGATCTGTATTATACTCGGTGGTTTTATCTTGCTTGTAAAATCCTGTATCATTGTCTTGCTGATTTCCATCTTCATAAAAATGATTTTCAATATCAGTCTTTGATCTATTAAACTCTACATTTTCATCTTCCCCTTCTAAGTCATCCAAAGCATCCGTGACTCCTAAGTCCAGTACATCATCTGTTTCTTCTTCTCCCTTATAGCTATTCTGCTGCTCAGGGAATTAAATTGCCAAATATTTGTAATTTAAATACAATGCACTATCGCAAAAATTACATTCTATAAATATTTAAATGTTATAACCATAGTAATGTAATAACTACATAATTATAGTTGGAATGTTATACCTTTTACAATGCAAACCTCAAACCTTCATTACATCTGATGTTGCATATAAAATCTTAAAAGTTCAATATCTTTTCATTTTCACATCCAACTATTATAGATTATTAAGTGTAAATAATGTATAATACTGTTTTATTATATATATACACACACACACGCACGTTATCTATTATAATTGATATATCACAATATCTTTTCTTGTTATAAGTGTGTAATAATTATGTCATATAAAAAATAAATTTATATGCAACGAATAAAACAAACAAATCAATGTTACTTATAAGATTCATTTCTTTTCCATTATATAATTTCATATTACAATGTGATCCTTGATTTGCACTAGTAAACACATTGCATTTAAATAGACTAACACAGTGGAGATTGTACGATAAATATATAATATAATATATTCATCGTGCATACGCTTAAAGCATAACAGCATACTATATATTTCAATTAGAACAACTTTATATATAAAAACTAATTTTTATCAGATAAATTTAACTAAACGATAGTCACAACCTTTTTTTTTAAGTATTTCTAAATACTAATAATAATTTCAGATTATTGAAATAATTTAATATAAAATATAAATTATGCTTAATATAGAAAAAACTACAATATATAATTGTTTACTGTTACTTTTTACGCGCATGAATTATAATTTTTGGTTTTGCAATGATGATTATTTAACATCTTAATGCTATTGGTTGACGTTCAACACATTTTTTTCTTACAACATGCACTTTTATCTTTTTTACGATTATAATGTACTCCCTCCATCCCAAATTAATTGATACACTTGTATAAACATTTACATATCAAATGCAACAATTAATTTGGAATAGAGGGAGTAATTAACGACCCAAAATGAAAGTTTCATTTTTTAAGAATGGCTAGATGTAAATTTCTTTAAAATATTAGAGATGTAGGAAAGCAATAATAAAATATACTAAGATGAATAGAAAAAATTCTTTTTAAATAAAAAATATATATTAGTATACATTACTAATGTAAGTTATTATTAATAATAACTAATATAAGTCAAAATAAAGTATAATTAATAATCCAATACCACGTAATATATAGTAAAATCTATTGCAGTTATCAATTTTATTTTTACATTAAGCCATTCAGAGAGAATCGTTTTTTAATATAATAAATAAATTTGATTGATTTTTGATAAACAAATGAAACGGATGAAATTTATATAGATTAATTACACATTAGTTATATATTATAAAATGTATAAATTTCAAGTTGTATAAAAAAGCAATGATTAATTATGTTGCTTTCATTAATAATTTTGCAATATCTGACATTGTTTAGAACTTTTGCATGTTCTTCATTCATTCATAAATTTCAAAACAGCAAAAATATATTGTCCATTGATGTCATTTTTTTTTAAAAAAGTAGATATTTTTATTCTATGTTATGTCGAAAACATTTGGATCTAAATTCTTCATGTTTCATGATTAAATATACAAAATTTTGACGAATATAGTAAGCAAGCAAAGATAAACGCATGTACGTATGTGTGCACATGTTTTTATGCATGTGTATGTGAATTAAGCAAGAAGAAATACATGTATGATTCATTTTACAGATGTTATTAAGAGTACCTATTATTATATTATAATAGTAAAAAAGAAGAGCAAGAATTCATAATAAAAGTGACATTTTGCTCATAGTGGTGGTATCATTTAGAACTCGTTTTTTTTTCTCTCTTTTACATATATCGTATGTCTCCAATAATGTAAAAAATATATTTCAAATGGATGGTCTAAGCTTACATTCAAATTTATCCAACCCATCTTCTTTTTTATTTAGAATCTTGTTATACGTGCAAAAAAATTAAGTATACTTTAAAAAGAATTGCTATATTTTTTAAATAATAATGACTAACTTTGATAATTTGGTAACTCATTCAAATAGACTTTTTACATTTTTTACTTAACGATAATTACGCTTATATTACATTATGTTACATATTTATATTCTTGTGAAATACTATCAGAGTGAAAAGATCGTAGAATTTTCATACTCGATACAATATAAATCTATTTCATTCAAATATATGTAATCGTTGAAAACACATTCAATTTTTAAATATAATCTCTATTTGTTTTTTTTTCTTTCCATAAAAAGCAAAGGATTAAAAAGACTCTTTTAACAGATCTAAGTCTTGCTCTTGTAACTGATTTTTCAAATATTATAAAATATTAATCAAATCATTTCATTGTCGAACAGTTACATTACAACTAGAACGATAAAACTACTTTGCGGTAAATATTCATACATATACTTATGATAATAAGAGTGCTTTTGGATTAAAAAATTGATAAAAATACTCAAATGAAATGAAATTATTTCATACGAAATAGTAAGATTATTTTTAAATGTATAGACGACAAGAAAAATCTTTAATCAATAACAAATTAATGATTATTTAAATGTTGATAGAACTCATATATTATCTTCTATTATTTTATATCAGCTGAAGGAAAAAAAGAATTTTATTTAACAAGGATATAATGGGTAAACATTATGCTCACCCTGTCTAATTCATAGTCATCAGCTAGGAGGGCTTCTTCCTCATCATTGCCCAAATCATATTCTTCATCTCCAAGATCTTCGTCAAGTAATGTATCGTCACTGAAAATGTTATTTCTGTAATAACTATTAGAAATGAACATAAATAAATATACTTAAATAATTGATTAATGATTACACTTGATATATATATATATATAATCTTTTGAATCATTGTTACACTTGTATTCGAAAACCCTAACCTCCGTATATTAAAGAAAAAAAAACATAAAAATTCATAACATTATAAAGAAATGATGAAGTATAAGATTCGTAAATAATAAAATATATTTATTATTATTGTAATTTTTAGATTTGAAAAAAGTATTATGATAAAATACAAATCAATGGAAGAAAAATAACTTACTGTTCCGACATAGTACGTCCTATCTTCTTTGCATCAAAAGAAAACCTGTGATGGCTTCGTTCTATTACATCGATCGATGCCGTCAATATCGTCTCTGCGATATATCGAAGTCTATTGTATCGATATTAACTCTTTATTTTAACCAATGAAATTGAAGCTACATTTACTTTCGATTTTTCGCGGCCAGTTAAATATGCTTACATACTTTCCCTAGATAATCATTTTTTAAAATTCTGATTTATAATATTTCTTTTAATTGTATATAATGGCAGCGTTTTAATTCAAAATTAAATTAAATCTATTCTAGTTGTAGACACTCATGAGGCCAATTAGAACCAAATTGAACCTATTCACTCTATCGTTGGACGACCAATGCTACAACGTGCTAATACTCTTTGTTATTAATTACAATCCTTGTATTGTTAACTATTTATTACGCGAAATAAACAGAAAAAAAGTCACGTACACCATAAATATGTTTAACTAATCGTAAGATTCCACATACAGTCAGAATGACCATAAGAACGTGATCTTTCATGTAAATAAAAAGCAGAGACTCGATACTAAAAAGAAATGAAACTTCGTTTAAATAAAGTATGCTAACCTTCTCTAAAACAACGTCGCGACGCTCTGTTTCTTAGTCTAGATAAAAGTAAAAAACCTAGAACCAAAGAATAAAGAAGTACATAGAAGTTCACAAGTCTCCTTTTTTATCTACCCAGTTTTATTTTAGTTACTACTGGGACGACCAGTGGGCGAAAGTAGATACTTAACGCGATGACGGTATAATACTATCAACAAATACTATAAAAAAATATCAAATATTATTTATTTACAATATTGTATATATTTAAATATTTTTAGGTAAATTTGTAATTATATCAATTTGTTTTCAACTTTGTTCGTTATTCTTATTCTTATTTTTGATTTAGAAAACAATATGATATCCCGATTGAAATTTCTATATCCTCGACTCAGTGAGTTTAAAAGTTTAAATAAATTTTGTAATAAAAAACCAGCTATAATATTAGGAATTGAAAGTAGCTGCGATGATACTGGTTGCGGAATTGTGGATAGCAATGGAAATATTTTGGGTGAAGCAATTAACTCGCAATATTTATTACATTCGAGGTAATTTAAATATGTTAATAATATAATGATTGTTCTTTTGAAAACAATTGCATTCATTTAGACAATGTACTTGTAGGTATGGAGGTATAATACCTCCAATTGCTCGGGAAATGCATAGGCAACATATCACAGACGTATGCGAGAATGCATTGAGATCTGCAAATTTAAAATTAAGAGACATAGACGCTATTGCAACTACTGTGAAGCCGGGTCTTCCAATGTCACTTCAAATTGGCCAAAGGTTTGGAAAATATCTAGCACTTGTTGGTAATAAACCGTTTATACCCATACATCATATGCAAGCCCATGCATTAACAGTTCGATTAACAGAGAAGGTTTCAAATAAAGAATTTTTTCTATTCTTCATATAAAATTAAACATAAAGAATAATATTTGATATTGCTTTCTAGGTAGATTTTCCTTACCTTGTTCTTTTAATATCAGGTGGTCACTGTATACTTGTAGTTGTTCAAAATGTAGAGGAATTTATTATACTTGGCTCGTCTATAAACAATGCACCAGGAGAAATTCTAGATAAGGTACGTTATTATGATAATATCGTACTACCAATGTAGCTGCAAAAATAAAATATACAGGTGTATTATAGATTGCTCGCAGACTCAAACTAAATTATATAAGAGAATTTAAAAATATGAATGGAGGTCAGGCAATAGAAGCAGCGGCAAGTAGGGCATCTAACATAGATCAGTTTACTTTTGGTGAATCTATGAGGTTTCATAAGGATTGTCAATTTAGTTTCTCTGGAATATTATCAACATGTAGGAAGCATATTACTGATCAAGAGAAGAAATATAATGTCACAGCTGATATGCTTATTCCTGATGTTTATAATTTATGCGCTAGCTTTCAATTTGCAATTACGAAACATCTCTGCAAGAAAACGCAAATAGGAATAGAATTTCTTGATAAAATAAAATTAATTCCTGAAGATAAACGAACATTAGTGAGTATAAGTGTATCTGATTTAAAATTCAATCATTTTTGGATTATACAATTGATGTAATTATAGGTTGTATCGGGAGGCGTTGCAAGTAATCACTTTATAGCAAAAGCTTTGAATATTGTATGTTCTGAACTAAATTACAAGCTTGTCAGGACACCGCCAAGATTGTGTACCGACAATGGTATTATGATAGCCTGGAATGGAGTAGAAAAGTGGAATTCGGGTATTGATATACTCAGAAGTGAAAGTGAAATTAAAAATGTAAATGTAGAAGGAAAAGCAGCCATAGGAAAAGATTGGACAAAAAGAGTACAACTTCAACGATTAGATCTCAAACGAATAGGCATAAAAAAAAAATTGTTTATGGAATCAAATACGTAAGTTATATGCATTGTATGTACATTTAATATACATAAATTATTTTGATCGCATCTAAAACTGTTTTCTATTAATCTAAAAGATTTTGTAGACAAATTTAAACTAGCGTAGGTCCACTTTGCTTCATTTTTTCCTTTAGTTTCTCATGTAATTCAGAATCAGATATAATTTCTCTTTCTGATATTAATTTTTTTTCTTCATTAATATATAGTATATTTCGTATTTTATCTTTAATCATTTCTATTTCATGTTCCTTTTTTAGAGCTAATGATGCCGTCACAATATCATCAAATTCTATAACGTGATCGGGTCTTATTTCTTCTGGATATTCTGAGACAACATTTGGTAGATCTTCCAATTTATCTTTCATATTGGCATAAATTTTATCAGAATTATTTGTATCCATCTTATTTATTATAAGCATGGAAGGTGTATGTAATAAATCTGGTTTGTAAAGTTCTATTTCTTTGTTTAGTAAAATAATTGTTTCTAAACAGGTTCTATGAGAATCATGAACGGATAATTGGAAACCTTGAATATCTACAATAAATAGAAGTAACTTTGTTCTTTCTAAGTGCTTTAAAAATTTGTGACCCATTCCGATATTGGCATGTGCTCCTTCGATCAAACCTGGTAAATCAGCAACTGTTATTTGTCTATGGTCTTTGTACATCATAGTGCCTAGTTGTGGTTTTAAAGTAGTAACTGAAAGAAACATTAGAATTTGAAGAATCTAATGAATATATTTATATACTATATTAAATTTGTAGCTTTTAAATGCACTTACATGGATAATTTGCAATTTTTGGTCGTGCTTTAGACACAGCCCGTAGAAATGTACTTTTTCCAGCATTGGGAAATCCAACTAAACCCACTTCAGCGATCAGCTTAAGATCGAGTATTATCGTTCTACTTTGTCCTTTCTGACCACAAAATCCTGTTTCTTTACAACCGCCCAGACCACCCTTTGCGACTAATAACTTTGAATTTGCTTCGTTCAAATCTCCTATATTTAATATAAAACAACTTTACAAATCTATACTTATACGTACTATATGGAATATTACTTAAATCTCAATTAAGTTTACCTAATTTGAAACCATTATCATCTAAGATAGTTACACCGCAAGGAATGTTTATAGTTAGATCAGTACCAGGTTTTCCTAGAATTCCTTTCATAGTACTGTTGCCTCCTGATTTAGCATGTATTTTTATTTTTTTCCATTTTCTCTTAACATCCCTTAACGTTAATTCCTGTTTTGATAAAACATAAATATCTCCACCTGAACCACCTTTACCACCATACCGAGGCAAACCAGATCCTCCAGCACCTGCTCTCACAGTAAGACGCAAAGAATCTATGAATCCTTCTTGTAAACGTTTTCTAGGTACCTTAAATAGAAATAAATAAAACGACATTAAAAAATAGAATTTACTCATTTCTCGTTTAAATATGATATATCATACATACTTTAAAAACATAACCTAAAATATTTGTAAGAAATACCATTTTGCCTCTGTATTATTACCGAATATTAATATTTTGTATTGTAAATATTTTATCAAAACAATATTATATATTAAAACATTGCACCTCTCTTTCTTATAATTATGCTATAACATATCGATCACCCAGTTGTGTAAACATTCGACTAGCCACCATATAAACACATGCACGTGAAGTGCAACAAAGTTATGTAGAATCGATTGTAATCAATTGTTAGCTAATACTTATCGAGAATCGAGTATGTATTTATTTCTTCTCATTGTCAGTATTACGTAGGTAATTTAAATCGATAAACAATAGATAAACAAAAATATAAATTGCCAACTACTGTAATAAAAATGATTTAATTTTCTGCCTATCTCAGGATAATTCGTATTATCGTAATGTTACATATGTAATAGTATATATATAATTGCATACAGGTGTCTATGCGTTTTACATAAAGTGACAAGCTTTTAGACAAAACGAATTACTGTCTGGAAATTGAATCATGCAGGAGCTGAATAGTGCACATTTTCTTTTCTCGTTCTATGTTGCATGAGATGCAATAGATAATGATATCATCATCATCATTGCGCTTACATAACTCTTATACGCAACTATCTTCGCTAATTATCCAATAATCATTAATGATTAATTTAGAATTTATTATAATTCAAATATCTCGTGTAATTTAATAAATGATTTATATTTGTTCGTAAAAATAGAAAAAATACAAGTAAAAATGTGGCTACTCATTTTAGTATTATACAAAATGGCGCCAGAGTTCAAATTTAAAAAAGTTATCAAAATCTGGCTCTTTTCCGTATAATTAACATTGATAATTAAAGGATAGAAAATCATATAATTACCAATGGGTTTTGATAATAGCCAATATGAACGTTTAAATAATATGTTCAATAAATCGAAAGATCTTTATTAATTACATTTATAAATTTCCAAAGAATTTATTTAATATTATTCAAAATCGATCTCTGTTCATGAAATATTAACGCGTGAATTGATCGAGGTATCGCTAAGCCTTGTGCTTCTTTTTATTTTTCATTTTTAATAGGTGTTTGGTCCTTGCAATTCTTCAGGGTCTCCGCGTCAATGAGGAGTTGGGCGGATTGCATTCAAGGGTTAAGTGAAATCAATTGTGCGGCCTTTGCAAAGAATCAATTGATGTGCGTATTATAAGAAACAAGACGAAGTCAAGAAAGAAAAGAATCAACGAGAGAGGGAACCAATAAGAGTAAGGAAGGCTTGTTGCATCTAGCCTTCCTTAGTTATAGCAAAACGGAGGCTCGTCCGGCAACGTATGTGTTAAAATTAAATTTAGCCAAAAAGAGAGAGAGAGAGAGAGAAAGATAGAGAAAGAAAGGCCAACGGCTACGTTTCTTGCAGACGACGACGAAAACGAAGACGAAGACGAGGACGACGACGACGACGAACGACGCGACGTCCTTTAGTTCAGTCTCAAGAGCATATCCCGGTTGTACGGGTGCTCTAATTAGACATATCTTTTTTTGCTTTTCTTCTCTATCTTTTCCAAAAGAGTATCCTTCTTCCTATTTCTTTCTTTTTTTTTTTTCTTTTTTTCTCCTAATCCTTCCAAATTCTTTCCAATTTTCATTTATTTTTTTGCTTTTCTTTCCTTTCCTTTCCTTTTCTTTTCTTTTTAAATACAAAATTCCCGCGAAAATTTATGTACGTCAAATAGAAACACATCGAGTGAAATAATTAACTCATTAAGAATTACCTTGTGCGGTATCTATATCGTCAACAAAAAGGTGTTACGACTATCGTTGTTGTAAAGCGTCATCGTCGTCGTTCTTTATAGAAGACATATAATACCTCCCAATAAGTGAGAGGGACTCTCGACCGACAGATATCAGGTAACTTCTTGTTTATACATACGTACACATATGTAAATGATCATTTATTTCAAACAACGTTCAAACGCGAGAAACTACATATGATATTTATTATAAGATTTCATTTGAATGTAGTTATATGATCGAAGTTATCGTTAACTGAGAAGATTTTATTATAATAATAATATACTCATTATTTTCTTTCTTTTTCTTTTTTTTTACTATGTTCTTTTCCCCTTTACAACACTAAATTGCAATACGATATTAGATAGATTAATCTTGATAATATATAACGTAGTTTATTAATTAATTCGCGTTCAAATCTCTTACGATCTGATTATAATAATGATTGATATCATTCGTATTGCGACAGGTTCTGCAAATATAATTGATTCGATATTTCATTAATGATATCACATATAAAATTTGCATTATCATTCTTATCATTCCGTACGAATTAGATTAGTCAGCGGATACACATGAATTCTATGATATTGATCATAGTTGGTAAAACAGGATGGATATTAATATATCAAAATGATATTATAATAGTATTATTTATTATTATTAAATGATTAGTGAGGACTCTTAAAGAGTGCATAGAAATCGAGAATGCCATCGGATTACTAGCCTTGATCACTAGCCAAATACTTAGCAAGGAAAGCGTACTGTTGTCACGCTAGCGTGCTAATTTTATGTTCGCCATCTACGACGCAGTAAAATGAAAGTTATCAAATATACATTGACTAATTTTGTTATCTTTCGATTGTTATATCAATAGCATGATTTATATATTAACTTACATATACATTATATACGCCCAACCTTCGTAGGATAATATTAACAAGAATCAATTAGTTCTACGAAGGAAAATTTAATGAGATTTACAATTCGTATATTACCATATATATATATGTCTATTTTCTCTAGTAGATTGATACGAATTACGTTTATTTTGTTTATTTTATTTAAGATGGATCGAGACGATGAAGATTTTGGTGAGGGATACATCGCGGAATCGCATCCACTTAGACCAACTCATCTTTCGGTACCTTTAGGTGGAAGGGGTGATTCCAGAGCACCCAGTATCAGTAGCAGTGTCAGTGATTTGGATGCTCCTATTTATACCAGAGAAACTACCATACCGATATCTGCTAAAGGGGCAAGTCATTACGTGCTTATATTATTTATTTATTTAAATATCTAATTCGCGTTTTTTCTCTTCAGTGTTTTTTTCAGATTGTATATATATAATAATTCGTATATTTGATTATGCAGAATGATTAACAAAACAAATCCTTAGGGGAGAGAATCGTGTTCGCGCGATAACGAATTAGAAATTTATTGACACTTTTCAGATCAGAAAACGTACACGTTAGCAAGAAAATACTCTATTTATAGCGAAGTTTCGAAATGGCGCGGTTATTCAAAGCCGGGCGAATAGCACACAAGCGACATATTCTTGACTAGTATATATATATATCACGCGTTGAAAGATTATACATTTGTTATATATGTTTATTATAATGCATGAGGGTTTTTGAAGTCACGTGGGTTGCAAGATGGCTTACTTGTCTTTTTATATATGTTACACCCGATAGATGAGTGGTGTTATATTTGACATAGAATTTTAGAAAAATTATACGAATTCGTTTATTTTGATTTTTTTTTGTTTATTGTATTATTTCGTCGTTAAATCGTTTCTTTGAAAATGAAATATTTTACCGATCGAATTCTTCTCGATCACCTTGCAATCATATTGTTGACTGGTGGCCTTTAACTATCGATATTGTTCCAAAGCAACGTCTTCGCATCGTTCGTTCCTTCGTTGTCGCAATGATTGTTTTTTATTCGATAGGAGATAATCGGTAAAGTTCCTTTTGCGTGATGCAACATGTGCGTAACTACATTACATGTATATATATATGTACATATATATTTATATGATGCGCATACGTAGATTGAGGGAAATTGATTGTGAAAGATAGATTGTGACGTAAAGCAAATAGACTGGTTTCACTGAATTTTCATTGGTCGATATTTATAATTATATTTATACAATTATCCAATTAGAATCTCATGAATCTTTTAAGTTATCATATTTTATTTATATATAAATACCATCTATGAATTCAAATAAATTGACTAAAGAGTATCGACCAATTTTACACACGATATTTATATGAATGAAAAATTATAATATATATTTTTACGTAAAAATAGTTCGTTATCCTTTTATCAAAATCCTCTTTAGATATATTTCGTATCTTTATAAATACATTTACTTCGATTAGATATAGATATCAAATGTTCATATATAACATACACGACATGTATATATATATATACGTGATTCGGATTAATCAGAACTCTAACTATTCGATTAATATACTTGTATCGTTTATCAAATTGTTAAGCGATAATACGACCATTGTAGATAATAGAGATATCTATCATATTTAGATAATATATCATCTATCATATTTATTGTATTTAATTTATAGGATTATATATACCGTATACGTGAACATATTTAAATAATTTTAATATAATTTAAGAATGATAAAGTATGCAAAGGAAAAAAGTTTTTCAAATTAATTATATAGTTATTATCAACAGGTAGGTGTAAGTTTTCGATCTCGTTTCATCCATGACGTATTCTCGCAAATATATATATACAAATCTTATATATATATATATGGTTTATAATAGACTATAATATTTAAATCGATATCACATAAAAAGAGACTACGTGTGGGAGACAAAGTAGATCCATACAAGATGGTCTCTGATTGGTCGATACGGTGGGTGTGCGCAGAGGCACGTCTACCTGCCGACAGTTTATACATTCTATGTTTTACACAACAACCTTATCTTTTTCTACGAGTCATAATAATTACAACATTAGAAATATCAGTCTGTGTTTTTCCGACTACTATTACGTCGAGAGATAATTAATCATTATAGCAAAATGTTGACGAGTTTTGATCTGTAATTGGTCGATTCAGTGGGTGTGCATTTAATAAGGTTCAGTCACCTCAAGACTGAAAATATTTCTTTTCACCATGTTTCCTTGCATCATGTGTGCGTGTACGATGTGCAATTTTAATATATAATTTTCGAAGGTGATTTTATTAAATTTAAAGTAAGCCATTAATACACATACTCATATACATATTTGATAAAAATAAATCAGGCAGTATTCATGTATAATACAAATGAATATGTACAAGATGATAATGAATTAATGCATTATTGTGATTGGTCGACATTGTCTATAGTTTGTATGACCCGATCGTATGGTAGATGTAGGATATTGACGTCATTCGGTTGCAAGAGAGGAATCACTTACACACACACACAAATTAAAAACCAATGACTACGATGTTTATACGGCTACGTATATGTAGATAAATTGGTGTTTTTTTGGATGCGTGAGAATCGGCCACGTGCTTTTTAAAATCCAAATTTATTCTCACGCGCAGGAAGACATTTGTGGGAATTTAAATTACCTTGCCATCTGAATGACTTCGAAAACTTTTCAAAAGTGAATGAGAGGAGTATTCTCTTCGCTATTTTGGTAACGATCCAAGTCGATTTCTTAAAGGTTATTTACACGTTTTCAAAAGTAAAACAATTAATGCCACATCTCTTTCATTTTTATTTTTACAAATATATTATATTTCATAAATGTAATTTTTTCTCTTGTTTATCCTGTTTTTTTTTTCTCGATATCTTCTTAATGGCCAAGGAATATTCATAAATAAATATATATATATATATATATAGATATATATTCGTTTAATATTTATCAGATGATTTTTAAAAATGTCATGCTTAACATTTTAAAATAACCTTCCTCGCCAATACATATGCATTATTACACCTCTCTTGCTGTTCAAACTACTCGACAAAATGCTACTCGACTATGTGACGTTATTAGTTTGTATTTTATTTGCTTATAGTTTGTATTTCTAAATGCGAGTTAGTGTGACGTTAGCGAAGGAAACGAGCCAGGATATTTTTATGTGCGAGTTCTCACGTGGTCTCACGTAGTAGCGTGATCGCGATCACGTTTCACTATTCCCCATAGAATGATATTAAATTTTCAAAAAATATTTCAAAATATGACGAATATTCCAAGAATTCAAATATTTCTTTTTATAATAATCATTAATTTTCGTGTTTTTTTATAAAATCACAATTAATATTTTTCATAAATGATTACACGTATTCCTGACGTTACAAATATATACTTTGGGGTATCTATCAGTTTGAACCCTGTATAATATCGATCTAACAGTAGGCAATTGTTCCAAATAAAAGGCGCAGACTCAATGAAAATAATGAAAATCAAACCGTACGCTTTAAATGAGTATCTTATATATTTTTATTAAACTTACATAAGAATAATTTTTGTTGTATAATATATCGCGAGATTAGTCAAATGAAAAAGATAAGAAAGCATTAAACGAACGAATACATAGGAAATGAAATTTAACTGAGAATTGTGAATGACGCGAACGATGAAGAATTTTCTTGGAGGTAATGAAAGGCACACAATGAATAAATATGTCGTCATCATAGAATGACTCCGATGCGTTTCTCGATTTCGTAAGCCTCGTGAATGAACCATTGGTAGAATCCGACAAAAAAAAATGTAAGGTTGAAAATACCTAAAGAGTACATAAGCAAAGGTTAAATTTTCGCGCTTGCGCCGAAGTCGAATCCTACACCTATTATGTGTAAGTAGTTGAATATCTGGTCTATTCGCGTTGTCCAGCTAAGTTATAAGCGTCCCGAGAATCGTACGAAAGAGTTCTCAATATTAATCCAAATATTTATTTCTTTATTATTTATATATGTTAGTGGCTCGTGGGTGAGTAGATAAATAAAATAGATAGGAGCTATCTAACTAAGTCACGACAAACGTGTATCTAGATATTCTAGCCTTTGCGTGTGTGTGTGTGTATGTGCACGCGTGTTAGATTTATCTCTATCGTTTGTGGAATATACTTCGATCTAATCACGAAAAAGTAATTGATTTTATTTATTTATTCAAAAATGAACGATCAAACATACGCGACAAGTGAAGAAAAAACAAAAAAAAAGTAATATCGGTCTTTTTTAAATAGTTAAATACGCAAAAGAAAAAAAAAATATAGATAGTTTTCGTATTCAAAGCTATCGTTATTGTTAACACACAAATATAAGTATTTTACAAAAGATATTTAAATGAATAGAAATGTAAATTTTTGTATTGTGTCAAAGATATAACAAAAGATTATGCGTGTTAAGTATATATACATATTATATAGATAGATTTTTTGATCGGTATTCTTTCAATGTCGCCAATTAGCCTTGCCAATTATCGCAAGGCCGACTCGGGGTTGTGTCGACGAGGGTAACGTTCGAAAAGTCTCTGGTAT
Organism: Polistes canadensis; assembly: GCF_001313835.1. Classification (NCBI taxonomy): domain Eukaryota; kingdom Metazoa; phylum Arthropoda; class Insecta; order Hymenoptera; family Vespidae; genus Polistes; species Polistes canadensis. The sequence goes on from NW_014569839.1 coordinate 136,773, forward strand.
TTGTTCATTAAACAGTAGGAACTGATAGGAACGTGTGTAATTTCATGCGTGAGCAAACGAAATGAGGAATTAGAAATAATACCCTCTCTGATCTTTTACGATAACAAAGTTCGTTCTACCATCATCCTTAACTAAAGAGTTAAGGCGCGTTTTGTTTGACAATATAAACATGTTTCCTGTACTTATATGAACGTATGAAAAATTCATAATCGATGATGGAACAACAGACAATTTTTTTTTAATACGAGTACCGATGATGCAATTAACGTTCACGGGGATGTTTGAAACGATTAGTTTACCACTATATCATTTATTTTTCTCATTCTCTATCGAGTTTTACGCTTAATCTTATAATTCCGAAGATCTTTTACGTCACGGGGTGTGGCAAAATATTCTTCTGATCGATTCTAGAGCGATCGAGGTTACACGTATAATCGGTTGCATAGCAAACAATTAATTTCTACAATTGGTTTTATTGATCTTTTTATCATGGAAAGTTAATTGATCGAAAAGTAAAGAACATTGTTTCTTAATGGTAAATTGTTTGTCAAATGTTTACCGTCAATATCGAAGAAAATAATCATGGGTCGAGCGTAATTATGCAAAAAAAAAAGTCATTGAAGGGTGACTATACATACATACATACATACATACATATACATATCTTTCTTCCTAGAGTTACATAATGTTTCGTTGAATATAAGTTCGCTAAATACTCACCAACGTATGTTGGCGCAATGTAATATTTCCGGATTATGATCGAACTTGAATTCGAAATATTTTGCACATGCTTTGATGAAATATTTTGAATAAAATTATTCATCGATAAGATTTGATTTATATTTGAAATTATATTTGTACGATGTGTGATTTTGTGGATATTGAAAAATTACCGCCAATTTTCCTTTTTGGCTGATGTTCTTCGAAGATTATCAACACCACCACCACCACCACCAACACCACCTCCACCATCATACACGTGTAGTTCGATTCGTCTTGACAAATGTTATTTACAACGATTGACTAAATAAAGATATTCACAATTTCTAATATAATTGAACAAAACAAAAAAGAAATATAGATAACCTTTTTTTATCTTGATAACCTTTTGTATTGTCGGGGATTTTAAGAAATGACCAAATGATTTTTCAAGTCATTACGTTTAATCGTTCTCGAGAAGATTCGCTAATAAGACTTTATTCTTTGCGTTCAATGAAATCCGGTTACTGATCAATTTTCTATGAATAGATATATTCAAATGTGATGTTAGGATTAGAATAATGTATAAGTGAGAAGGAATCTGAGATAGAAGAATCACATTTTTATCATAACTTTGAAAGATAATTGCATGAGTATTACTATTAATAATCAATTTATCTTTTTATTAGATAATATCTACAAAAAAATATATTCATTTACGTAGATATATAATAATTTTTCAAATCTAATGATATTTCTTTTGCTTTTAATTCCTTCGAAAGAGTCTCCATAATGGACGTGGAAAATGAAAAGGTAAGTATAATTTATATAATTTTGTATAGACTAACGTTAGTAGACGATATAATTTTTGATATTATTTTTTAACTAACAATTTGGCTACAGTCAAATGACATACAACTAGAACAAACTACGACTCCCACTGCATTGACTCCCACGCCAAAGGTAACTATAATAGATCATGTTATATATATATATATATTTAGTGTATTAACGTGTTATCGCTAATCATCTAATAGTTGTACGCTACATTTTTTCTTCTTTTTTCACGCAGTCCTCTACTGCGGATAAGGATTTGGTGAGTACTATAATTAATGAATATTGTTCGTAATGTTTTATAATAAAATTGAAATAAAATGAATGATTAATTTATGATAACTAATATGAATGATTGGAATTAGTTACTTGGAACTTTAAAACCGTTTAAAACTTTTTAATAAACCACTAACTAAATAGGATGACTTTAATATTTTCATTATCACAATTATTTTATTCGCGTTAAAAAGAAAAAATAGTATTAAATATTAATAATGTACGTAAAAGAAATATATGATTAGTTTTTTTTTGATGAAAATGTGAACCATTACATATGTACGGCTACTCGATTTATCCCATTTTTTATTTTCTCTTCGAGAATAAAAATATTTACGAAAATAAAAGATAAGACGTATACACATTAAGAATTTTGATAAATCGACATATAAGTATTATGAAACACGCGTGCAACGATAAAAATATAAGTGATATTCTCTATTTAAAAATTGTACGGTTATCGCATATCTTCTTCACCTTTGTGGAACGAACAAATGAAAAAAAGATTGACTCCTACTATTGCGTCATGGTACGAAAAAAAATCTTCCACCGGTTAAAAAATTTATTTAGTCTCATTTTATTTTTATTATTATTATTTTTCTTTTTTTTCTTTTTCTTTTTATTTTCGACCGTACGCTGTATACGCCGACCTTCGTTCGCCACGAATTTTATTTTAGCGTCCATCGTTTAAAACTCTCCTATGTAAAATCATTTTAAATTCAAGTTTCGCTTTTTGCTTCTTAGTCGCGTATAATATAATCGTGAAAAATTTAATATATACCGATTGAATTATAATTATATTTTCATTGATTTTATTCGTATAATTTATATAAAAAAAAAAAAAAAAGAAACACCATCGAATATCAAAATTTCTCATTTACCTGTGCAAAATACGCGCAATTTGTTTTATGTCGTTGATAAATGAAATACGCATCTCGTTTAACTTCGAGTCCAACGAATTGCTTCCATTCTCGATAATTACCGTTAATTGTGTAGGTACCGGTGTACTTCTTTACGATGCACATGCCATAATCGATTTTAATTGCATTGTTGTGATCGTGTTGCGTATACTATTAAAAAAAAAAGAAAAGGAAAACAAAACTAGATTGTGTCATACACGCAATGTGTTGTGTACACACACGCGAGTACCTTTTAAAATGAATATTATTTTATCAAGAATACTTGTGCTTTCTCTCTTTCAATTTGTCATCGCGTTAATTGTATAATATTGATTAGCAAATATTTTCAATTACCATAGAAAAGATTTTCAACGTGATCTAGGATTAAATGGAATATCTTCGCTGTGATAAAAAAAAAGAAAATAAATCACTTGTAATATTTAAATCTCCGAGAGTTTTTGAACTTTTGTAATAATTCAGATAACGAAATAACACGAGACTCATTAATAACGTGACAATTATTGTCGATATCCTAATCTGCTACTTATGTATGTATGTATGTATGTATGTGTATGTGTGCGTCTATATGAATATTTTTATGAAATATTATTTATCAGACGAGATAGCTACTTTTGTTTTTTTTTTTTTTATTAATTACGTAAGTTAATTCGATACAAAAATATTATTTGTGCTGGAAATTAAAGTTAAACAAATACAAAAAAAAAAAAAAAAAAAAAAGAAAAATTAAGAACAATCAAAAGATAACGCGAATATAACGTACGAAGCTTACGTTTATCAAAATGTGACAATATTAATGATACAAAAAATATAATAAATAGAATTGATAGTAAAAATCTCGCAGAAATTGACGTTAGAAGAATTTTTATAAATGAAGAGAAACGTTGTTGGAAAGATTTGTTCTACCGGTATGTTGCAATCTTAAAAACGATGAGCAAACGACGACGACGACGGCATATAATCAACACTTAGGTTCAATATACGTAATTGTAAAATTGCTCTATGTAACATGGCAAACCCTTCTGTTTAACTTTCGTATCCTGTTCACGATCGTTCCCTTGACGTAACAACAACGGTGCTAGTGTGGGACTAGGTAGTCATTCGCATGTACAAAAAAGGAAAGGGAAGAAAGAGAAGGAAAGGGAAGGAACATAGAACTTGAGGGGGGGGGGGAACCTAAGAGTTCAATTCAATGAACTCTTCTCCTCCATCTTTCTTACCTTTTCTTCCTTAACCCTTCCACTTTTCTTCTCTCCTATTTCCAAAGTATTCAACGAGTAACGCAATCATTTTTACCATAAAATTTGTTCATTTCTTGCCGTAAAATATTATATATTCGAATACTATTTTAACAAATCGAATATTCACCTCTATTTTTCTCTCTTACAATGTACAAATTGTTTCCTGTTTTTTGTCGTCTTAAACGAAACAATAAGAAATTTTCGTTCCATTCATATATTTCATCATTATATTCTTTATGGGAGGAATATGACGCAATCATTAGTATCATTAGATTTGAAAAGAAATATATTTTAAGCGATTGAACATTAACATTGTAAATGTTGTTGTCTTATTGATTCATTCGTATCTAATGTAATAGAAGAAAATCTAATAAATATCAACGACTATTGACGAATCTCTAATTTCATAGATAGAATCGGAAACACGATCTTTGATATCGATTCTATCATTTCTTTTTTTTCTACGAATACTGTTTTTTATCGTGTAATATATATTTCAAGAAAGGTAACTTGCTTCAATCTCTTTTGAAGTTTTATATCTACACATTGTGATACACAATTCTTGAAAAATAAAAACAAGATTGGAAAGTATATGTGATTTTTTTTAAATTATTCTTATTACAAATGTAATCAGTATAAAAATCATTTCACTTGCTCGTCATTCGAGAAAAATATTGTTGGTAAAAAATATAAAAAAAAAAGGAAAAGGGACAAGAAAAAAGGAGAAAATGTAATCGACATAAACGGCGTATGAAGGAAGGGAAACGTAAGGGAGAGATTGAATTTCTTTCGGTAAGATTTAAAATTTGAAAAGGCTGTTTTACGCATTGTGTATGCGTATGCTTATGCGTGCGTGCGTGCGTGTATGCATGTAAAAGGTTACGACCGGGGACCGACTGTCCAATCGGATATTCCGGTTCTGGAACCTGAAAAAAGAAATAGGGAGAGAGAAAGAGAGGGAGAATGAGGTGTAGTAGTGGGAGGGGTAGAACTGAAGGGTGCTGTAGGAGGGGAGAATACCACACACGTTTCGAAAATCGCCTTTATTCGTGAACGCGCGCACGCAACTCCGGCAGTTGTACAATGTTATACGATGAGAGTGCTGACCGTGACACCAAGTGCTTGAGGTCGTTGTCTCTTTCTTTCCCATTTACTTTCTATCTTTCTATATCTTTTTTCCCCATTTCTTTCCTATTTTTTTGAGCCACTATATTTCTCTTCTTATCATTTTGCCAAAATTAATTCCATTCATCCAAATTTCCTTCAATTTATTTCCATTTTAATCAACCTCTTCTCTTGTGGTTTCATCCGAAAAATTTTCTCTCCCAAAAGAGATCTTCTTTCTATTCTTTGAGATAAAACTTTCCTTTTTTTTTTATCTCTCTCTTTCTTTCTGTCTCTCTCTCTCTCTCTCTCTCTCTTCAAAATGGGCATTAAGTGGATGAAGGTAAGATGGAAAATTTAAATATAATTATGAACGATTTTGTTCGATTACAAAAATCTATTTTCGTTCTCTCGCGTTCATTAATCGAAACGAAAATTTTGTATTGATCTGTTCTATTCCTTGAAATTTTCTCATAGTATTTGGTATGATTAATATGTGAGTATGAACAAGTGTGTATTCGTATCGCTGATAATAATTACATATTTAATTAACTATTAATAAACGTAGTATCTTGGCGAAAAAATATATATATATAGTAAAAAAGTGAATGATTCAAATCTGCTAAAAAAAGAATAAAAAAACAAAAAAATAAACGTTTACACAATTGATTTTAAAGACGAATTTTAATGGAACGTGTTTCGTATATACCACGCTGTGTAATATTCTCTGCCTTGTGTCGTACAAACAGAGATATATTTTCTCCAAGATAAAACCTACACGTATGTAACTGTGAAAGCAGATGAAAGTTTATCTTCTACGGATACACAAATTTTATAATTTTAAATGATATATATATATAGTTTTTTTGTGCAAAAATATAGGCTTCGAATTTTCTTATATATCATTTTTAGCGTCGGACTAATTACCATACGATTATTAATTTAAATCTTATACTATCATTTGAATCATTTACATGTAAAATACACGAATTTTTTAAAGGTCTTCACCTCGTATCACAGTTTAACTATTCGAAAGTTCACATTTCATGGGAATTCAAATAAAATTATATGTCTACGTAAGAATTTGATATCTGTACTTTTTCCAGTATTGTTTTTGGGACTGATATACAAAAATATTATTTCATTCTCTTCTTCTCTCTTTTCCTATAGAATTTTATTCTAAATTTATATAATAATGATTTGTGTTTCTCTCGCGAATCGTGCATTCCACAAATTTTGATTTTATTTCTTCGATGTTAAATATTATTTATTCGTGTAAATGTGTTCCCATTAGAAATTTTATCACATTTTACCTGTAAAATCTATAATAATATGAATTTTCTTTCATTTATAATACATAGTAACATATTAACCGCATATAAATTTGATGTAATCAATACATAATACTGTACTTTATATTCTCGTGAACTTTCAACGCTGATAATCGACAATTTGTGACTAATGGACATTGTCCAGGCTTTGTATAATTGATAAAAAAAACAAACAAAAAAACAAGAAAGAAAAACATACGTCATATATATATATATATAAACATATTTAACGATATATAATATAAATAATATTTATCCCTCACACACATACACACAGCCTCCCCCCCAGACAATATATTCGATAAAAGATATTTATTATTTAATATTGAAAAATAATTATCCGACGTTGGTGATGTTACAAACATACGAGATGTCGTATTTCCTTAAGAAAAAAATCTATTTCATTCCATCAGAAAATCCACAATTGATCTTTCTGATTCATTCTTAACGTTTTTCGTAATATACAGACAGACAGACAGAGACGGCGGGAGGGAGGTTGGGAAGAAAGAAACAGACGATTGCAATTAATATGATTTTATAAAGTATAATACTCGAATGAGACTATACTTAGCAGAAAAAGGAACACGTAAAGAGTTTTTTACTTGTGTGTGTGTGTAGTCGTGGACTAAAACTACTACGCAAGCGCATGAAATGACTGTTATTTTTAACTTATCCGCGAGACAGCCATTCCAACTGGAGGCTCGTCAATCTTACAACCAATAGAAATTCTTCCTGAATTGGCACACCTATCTTGACACATCATTCGCATACAACTTTGAAACTTATATATTCGATTTATTCGAAATATATGCGTTACAAGGTCGCGGTGAAGGAACATCGAAGATATATACATAGACGTAATGTTGCATATACCTTAATTATTCTATAAGTTCTATTCAAAATTTTCTATTTCTTTTTCTTGTTTTCTAAATTCCACGTTTTTGTAAAAATTTTATTGAAAATTATGATACGATGTTATCTCTTTAACAGAAAAGGCACGTAAATTCTAAAGTGAACATTTGTACAATTTGTACATTGTAATAAAGAAAAAGAAATGAGCTTAGAAAGTTTTTAAAAAGAATTAATCGAATTTAAAATTCGCGTGAGAATTATTGATCATACCTATGTGTGTAATTATATGAATATTAATATATATTATAATGTAAAATATAATATAAAATGTTTATATAGCACGATCTCTTTGTTTATTTGAATTTTACGACATATTACATACGTGAAATGTGGGAAGTCGATAACGTAGCATTATTGTTTATGGAAAATCTTCAATAGAAAAATTCTTTTAACTTACGTATGTTTCTTTATCTCTAGATAAACCTAAAGCAAAAGTTACAAGTAGTAGGTCAGTTTTAGACCTTTGATCAAAGGCTATTAATTAAATCGTTTTATTATTGTCGGAATTTTCTTTCGGTAATTATATTATATTTCCATCTTTCCGTGTTTTATGAAGAAAACAAACGAAAAATAAAAATATAATCTTTGCGATACTCTATAAATAATTATCGATACAAAAATAATAGATCTCTCTGTCGAATAATTCTTATAAAATAAATTTGTTTTCTTTTAAACGAAACTATAAATGTATTTTAAATTAAGCTGATAGGTATCATCAGGTGATTAATACCATTGGAGTAGTATATTCGTATAAAATTTGTGTATAATGATACCTATAGGTGTATGAAACAAATAATGCGTATATCATGTTCATAACGTACACGCGAATTTCATTCTCATTGATTATCTAATCTTTAAGTTAATACGATGAAATGAAATTAGTATCGTTTAGAGAGAAATAACTTCGAAAGAAAATTAATAAATACGGTTCTACGCTGTTGCTCATTTTATTAGCGTATGGGTTCGATCTACAGTATTTATAATGAACGTTTACCTGTGTACCATCACATATGTGTATACGCGCAAAAACACGTATAAACCATGAAGACACAAGTTAATATTATTCAAGGATCACATAAGGCCTTTACATACATACATACATACATACATACATACATACACGTGCGCGCGTGAGAGTAAATAAAAGTATAAAGTTCTTTTAAACGTGTGCGCGTGTTAGTGCTAATTTCTACATATCTTCGTTATTTGTATTAGTATGTTGAGTGTAACAGCTGGTATAAAAATGCAGACGGGGGTACCGACCCATCAGTCTTTGACACATATTGCAATCTACCAGAGAGAATGTTCCTCGTGCGCGCAATCGAATAACATTGTAACAAATTTCACATTTAAATAATATACCCTTCGCGTAATATTACACAAAAAAAAAAACATTTATAGGGTTGCATATAAATAATAATATTTCGTTAACCGTAAATTAAGTGTTTCAATTTGAAGATTAGAACACAAATTAATTGGCATTGGATGATCTCTCCATGCTATTAAATAAAATGCGACATTTAACGTGCACGGTAAGGGTTTAATCTCATCGGACTGTAATTTATGAAATAAGAAAAAAAGGACGAATTAAGTATCTAAGGCGATTATATTGCTTCTGTTATCAACATATTATAATAACGTGTGATGTATTATCGTTGCAGGGTCTCAATGGCCGATTAATTTTTGCGATCGCTGCAGCTGTGTTAGGATCATCGTTTCAACATGGATACAATACTGGTGTGGTTAATGCTCCTCAAGAGGTATGACAAATTTTGAAGAAATAATTTATCATATATCTGACACACATTTATTTCACAGAATTTTCTTATTATATTCCTGAACACAATTATTACCCCCATTGAGTTATGACTAAATATTATTAATATGTATAAAAATAGAATCAAATGTGTTAATATGATCGTACGATGTATGTTTCAGCTTATTGAAAATTGGATTAGCGACATAAAAATGAATCGGACTGGAGTACCGACGAATCAATCGGAAGTAACTGTGATCTGGTCGATAGCAGTGTCGATATTTTGCGTTGGTGGTATGATAGGTGGTTCATTGGTAGGTTTTATCGCTGATCGTTTTGGTAGAAAAGGAGGTTTATTATTGAACAACGTACTCGTTCTATTGACCGTCCTACTCGAAGGATTCGCTAAAATGGCAAGAAGTTACGAGATGATAATAATCGGACGATTGTTGATTGGTATAAATTCTGGATTGAACGCCGGCTTGGCACCTATGTACCTGTCCGAAATATCACCTATTAATTTGAGAGGAGCTGTCGGAACGGTTTATCAACTTGTCATCACTATTTCAATCCTGATATCGCAGATTCTTGGATTGGAAAAATTAATGGGAACGGAAAATCAGTGGCCTCTGTTGCTTTGTTTGACCGTAGTACCGGCATTGTTTCAAGTTATTACCCTACCACTCTGTCCGGAAACCCCAAAATATTTGTTGATTAACAAGGGAAAAGATATGGATGCGCAAAGAGGTAAGCCCTTTGATTCTTCTTCTTATTAACACCCTTAACTCGTAATCCAAAGTGAAAGAAACTATAAAATTGTGATATTGTATAGCTTTGACTTGGTTACGCGGTACCATCGAAGTTCACGACGAGATGGAAGAGATGCGAGCGGAATACGAATCGATGAAACTAGTACCGAAAGTCACACTTAAGGAACTCTTCGTTAATTCCGCTCTTAGAATACCCTTAATGATAGCTGTCATGGTCATGCTTGCACAACAATTTTCTGGCATCAATGCCGTTATGTTTTTCTCGACGAAAATCTTTATGACGGCACAACTCGACAAGACTTCTGCTCAGAATGCTACGATGGGTGTCGGTGCTATGAATGTTCTCATGACTCTTATTTCATTGATCTTGGTTGAAAAAGCGGGTAGAAAAACATTACTTCTTGTTGGTTTCTCCGGCATGTTCTTGGACACGGCTCTGTTAACCGTTTGTCTTGCATTTTCTGTAAGTAGTATTTAACATTTATATCATGATTGTGTTAAATCTTCGATATTTATTTTGACAAATCATTAATCATATTTATTTTTTAGGAGGCATCACGCGTTGCTGCTTATCTCTCTGTACTACTGGTCATTTTGTTCGTGGTATTATTCGCAACAGGTCCCGGAAGCATTCCTTGGTTTTTGGTATCTGAATTGTTTAATCAATCTGCACGACCCGCGGCCACCTCTATAGCCATTGCTGTTAATTGGACAGCCAACTTTGTTGTCAGTATTGGATTCCTACCTCTTCAAGAAGCATTGGGTGCTTACGTGTTTATCGTTTTTGCCGCGTTACAAGGATTCTTTGCCTTCTTCATTTATAAGAAAGTACCAGAAACGAAGAATAAAACAATAGAGGAGATTACTAGTATGTTTAGGCAAATATCCTACCAGTGAGAATAGATTAGAGATTAGATAGAGATTCATAAGTGAACAAAAATTTGATTTTTGCCGAACTAACGCAGAAGTGTGCATCTTACATGAGAAGACATGCGTCTGACAGATTAGTTATGTTGCGTTAATTGTTTAAATCATTTTCATGCTTTCATTCGATTCTCCATTTCGTATTATTTCATCCACGAGTTTATATAAACATTTGAACGAAGACGTGAGGAAACAAAAAAAAAAAAGAAAAAAAGGTTCGATCAAAATTGTACATACCACTTTATACACGATAGTTAACGAAATGATTAATCGCATATCGTTCCATAGAAAATAATTTGTTTTAGGTGTACAATTTAACTGACAATATTATCCGTTTTATACGTGTAATGAAGAAAAAAAAAAGCGCATCAATTAACATATCGTCAGATCGCGCACATTTTTACAAGTTACTATTCATTTGCTTTTAAGATTATACAATTTTTAATGAAACTTCAACTTAGTTCCTATTATCCCTGGGACTGCATAAGCGATAGGAAGATCTTCAAATATTGCGTAGCAGACTCAATTAATATCAAATTTGAACAGAGTCTTTGAAAATAGTTATCTATGTTTTTACAAAAAGATTTCCCAGACCAGCAAATGAATTTTTGTGCCTGCAAAGAATAATAATTCTAGTCATGAGAAGAGACGCTGGTTTAATATTAAATGCAAATAACTGGAGGGATCTTCCTTGGGGAAAATAAAAATCAAATAGAAAAAGAAAAACGAAAGAGTAAGCAAATTTCTTATTGCGAAACGCTTTTTTTTGTGTATTTTTTATGAGATCATGAGTTTTCAAGATTGAGATTATCGTTCTAAGAAAATCGTAGAGTACATCTAATCGCTAGCCATTAAGAAGAAAGTTGATCGAGATGGAAAGATTTTTTGCTTTTAAAGTAGATTCTTGCAGTAATAAATGATATATTTGTATTGTCTGAAATATAATATAAAAAAAAGTCTATATATTTTATCATAATGATCTTTAATGTTGTATCAAACAAAAAGAAAGATTGCGTAAGAATTGTAAATATGGATGTAGATGTATAGCAAGATTTATAAGTATAAATGGTGTAGAATAGAAAATAATTATATTTATGTATGCATGTAGTTTACTAATGATTAAGAAAATTTCTCCACAAGCATAATTATATTTGTAATCTGTACAGAGTCATTATTTTAATGACAACATCTGTACAATATCGACAAGTTAAATATACATATACCAAGCAGATTTCATAGAAGGCCAATTTTATTTTGGCAACTAACAATAAGTGTAGAAATAGCATATGAAAATATGTTTTTTAGATGTATTCCTAAACTCAAATAATACTCAGATCTAAAATCATTTTTAGTATCTATACAACGAGAAATGTTAAGAATTAATAAGTGTATGTACATGATCGCAGCATGCATCAAAGCAAAGAAAATATGCGAGCTACGATATATCTGATTTTAATTTATGAATTCTGCACAAAGGTTATTATGATAGCTCTCACTGACATATTTTTTGAAAAATACATTAGAGAGAAAAACTTCTTCATGCATATCTGCATTTAATGGAACTCTTATTATAGATATAATATTATGTTTAATTTGTACAATAGAGTTGGCATATTCTGTGGACTACTATATTAAATAAAATAAATGTCAAAGCATATTTTAATCGTAATACAAATCAGTGAAGAATTTAATTAATATGTATGTAGTAACCTTCAAAGTTTATGATCGTGATATATCACTTATAGAAATAAAAATTTCTTAATATAACGCATAAATTATTTACTGTACCTTTTTACTTTCCCTCCACTTTTCTTCTTAATCTCACATCAAAATATAAATATATTTTCAAATGCATTCAGAATGATGCTAAGGTTTGCATCAAAATAAATGTTTAGAAACGATTAAAATAGTAAATAACTATTAATTAAATTCTTCCGTAAATTATAAATCGTTTTACTTTATCAAACAAAACGTTTACTTATTTTCGAAAAGAAATGAACAAACCATTGTTGCAAATCGTTTAATTGGACCAATCGTGTCAAAGAGAAAATGCGCACGCATCCAATTTTCCTCACGTTGACATGCTGTAAAATAACGGTGGCGGGAAATGAATTTGAAAATAATGTATCGAATGATCGTCAGATGGCAGAAAGGTTGGCAGGAAAGCGACCGCGAAAATGCGGTATGCGGCTTCTCTTAGTCCGTCAGAGTAAACACAAAGAGAAACGAAACGGAGCGGCGCACCTCGTGCGCCGCTACACTCGCGACTCCGCGAGCTCAACATTTCTTTCCTTTTTTCTCTTTCTTTTTTCTCTTCGATTCTCGATAGCTCGATAGATCGAAAGATAAGTTTCTTCGTCCTGATATACTGTACGGTGTTTACGCGCGTGTCGAAGGAAAGAGAAAGAGAGGGAAAGGAAAAGAGAGAGAGAGAGAGAGAGAGAAAGGAAAGAAGTGGAGACAGAGGCGTTTAACGTGGCACGCGTTCGATGGTGTCAGTGATCGACGAAATAGCTTAATGTGTACGGGGTGGACGCGTGGTACGCTCGAAGCGTCCACAAATGATTACTGGAGCCGAGCTGAAGGAAGATGTCAAACGCATCGCCGTCGCGAGGATTCGTGAACGGTGAGAAGAACGAGCTCGGTGCTGCCGCTGCCACTGCTGCTCCCAGTGTCTTTCCTGGTCGTAGTGGTGGTGGTGATGCCGCTGATACTGTTTTCAATGGTGGTGGTGGTGGCGGTGGCAGTGGGGGTGGCGGGGCCGATGGCGGGGACGATAGTGGAACGGGCAGGGGGGTGGGAAGAGGAGAAGGCAATGAAGGATACGTCGTTACCGTTTCTACCGAAGAGGGCCTCGTCGGCGTCGTGGATTTGCACGACGCGAGTTTGGATCCGCGAACGACGCCGGTAAATTTTACTGAAATACGTTCATCGAGGGACGCTTTAACACCGGTTGACGATCCCTATTCCGATGGCAACGCTAACAACGCTCTCGAGTACCGCGAAGTGTGCTCTTTAACGAACGTCTCGTCGTTATTGGGACTTGATGGTGGTATCACGACGAATCCTGTTTCTACTGCTGCTGCTGCTGCTATTACTACTACTACTACCACTATCACTACCACTACTACTATTACTACTACTGCTGCTACTACTACTACTACTACTACTACTGCTGCTCCTACTACTATTGCTATTGCTATTACTCCTGCTATTACTAGCATCGTCGCTACCGCTACTATTATCGAAACGAATACAATAGCAAAAACGACGACGACGACGACGACGACGACAACAACAACAATAACGACGACAACGACGAAGACGAAGACGACGACAGCAACGACGACGACGACGACGACGGCGCTGAGGGTCGCGACGTACGATAACGACAACATGGTCGCGGCGATGAACGAACACTTGTCCACCTCGTTGGCGACGAGCGGTGCACGCACGAGTGCTTCCACGACATCAACGACAGCTAGTAACGTCACCCCGAGTAACAATAACAACAACAATAATAATAATAACAATAATAATAATAACAACAATAACAACAACAACAACAACAACAACAACAGTAGCTGTCCGCGGAACGAATTCCAGAGTAACGTAGACGAGGAGAGCAAATCTATTGGCGGGATACTCAGTTTTCCTACCGATTTTGATCACATGTACGCCAGCATGACCGACGGCGGGACGCCGGCTGCAGCTACGGCGACCTCCGCACTCGGTGTAAGCCCCTTAAGGGGTAACGAGCCACGTCAGAACGATCTCACCGAGGTCAAGCACCTTAAAGAACTCTTATTACTTCATTTGGATCTCATTCAACAACAGTCCGAGCAAATCGTCACTAAGGACAAACTCCTTGCTACCCTTCGACAGGAGAATGAGACGGTACATAGAAAGACATAATGCGTTCTATTTTATTTCTTTCCGTCGGTCTTCCTTTCTTTTTCCCGCCTTTCTTCTATCTCCCCACCCGCCCCCTCCGCCATTCTTGTTTAGTCGGAATGAACTGTCTCTCTCTCTCTCTTTTTCTCTGTTTCCCGCTTCGATATCGAGTAATATCTCGCCGTTCAACTACTCCATTTTGTAAAACGCGCTATATGGCGCGCACATGCTTGAATGTCAGTTTTTTCTTTCATTTTTATCCCTCCTTCTTCTTTTGTTCTTCATTATCAAACTGTTCGTGAAGGTCAACAGTGGAGTTTAAACCACGTGGTGGCGCTACTTTGTCATGTTTTACCGCGTGCACGCAATACAACAATACACGTTGATTTGGCTTTAAATTATTGTCTTTCATTTCTATCCAATTTTGTCTAATAAAAATGTCAAATAATTCGATGACGAAAGTCGGTTTATTTATACATATACCGAATAATAGAAAGTACGTTGTACATCGTTTCAAAAAATATATTTAATATTATGTTATCATTTGGCTTTAAAAAATAATTCATTGATGAACCTTTGAAAATTTCTTATTAAGATTGTTTAATTAAATGTTATTTTAAATATATATTTTCAATTAATATCTTTGTACTTCTATTGCAGCTCAAGTCGCGTTTGGAACGTATAGATAGACGAGTTAATTTACAAAAGCTAAGATCCGAAAGTAGTGAAAATTCGATTTTATCAGAACATATAGGTGCATGTTCTCCTCCTAATTTAAACTCAGTAACTGTACCATCGACTAGTGATATTCACAAAAGTATTCAATCCGAGTCCAGTAATACACAGTATAATGAAAGTTTTAAAATACGCTTGAATACAAGTGGTGGAATTACTACAGTCAAACAAGAATGTAACGATAATCAAATTAAGCACGAGAAACAAGAAATTAGCAACGAATCTAGATTAGAATGGGAAGAAAAGAAAAAACGAAGATCTGATCCGACGCCTTTAACTGTCGGCATTAAAAGGAAAAGAGGAGTTTCTTGTTCGTCTACCATCAGTAATGATACAACTTCAATGATACAAGATAAACAATTAAGTCACGAGAGTAGTCGAAAAGGAGATAGTAGAAAAGGAAAATCTCTTATTAGAAAGGAATCCTTTCTAACGACAGAAGAACATTATTACACAGCAGTCGGTGATCCGAATTATACATTAAGTTTAAAAGAGTCATCTCCGTCAGATATTAATGCTACGTTAGAAGTTCCAAATTGGAGAGTTAAGGTATATACTAGCTGTTATACGATGGAAGGAACAGAAAATCTTGATGATGAAATTTTCAATAAAAGGCATTTAAAGCTGGAGAATGACGAAAGGAGAAGGAAAAGATGGGATGTACAAAGGATAAGGTATTTCTTTTTTCTCCATACTTAACTATTTCTAATGCAGACATTGAATTTCATACGTAATATTGTTTGTTAGAGAACAAAGGCATATAGAAAAATTGAAACAAAGACAAGAGCGGCAAAATCATCAAGCTACTTGTTATAATACAAATCATACTGGTCCATGTCCATCGACAATGGAAGAGGAAACTGTTACTTCTTTGTGGCCCGATGTAGAACAAATACAAAGCCTTCAAGTGGATCATCAGTTGCCAGTTACCGCATTCGGTGCTCCTATACCTAGTTTTACTTCAAGGTAATCCAAATAATCCATTGAAAATAATGATAATATTTCCTAATGATTAATGAGTGCTATAAATGTTGTTTATTTTAGTGAATTTTCTTTACCTTGGACTCACGTGGTTCGAACTAAAAGTCGATGTCCTAAAAGATCTACAGGAAGAAGAAAAACATCTAGGAGATAAACTTTATTTTGGCAAAACTTTTTTTTATGAATCATTTTTAATCTAAATAATATTGACTCTCCATCACATTTTTTTACATAGTATATTTTGCTATATAGAATGGAGGCACCAAAGACGTTTTTATTATATCTTTTCTTTTTTTTTCTTGTTTTAAATAAATGATACAGCGAGTACTGGATTTTAAATCAAAGAACTTTTTATATTCTTGGCAATTCGGTATTAACCGTGAATAATTTCTATATATTATTTTGTTTGTTAAATTTTGTTATAATTGGTGCCGGTTGTTTTATTTGTATTAATGTACTGTTAAGTTTGATAAAACGTTAATAGTCAGTGATGTTTATTTCGCATACCTGAAACTTGTCTAAAATTGTACAAAGTGATTAATGAACTATTTAAAAGTTACATTTATTTTTTGTCAGTGATTGTATAAAGATTAGTATAAAAAATGTACTAAGAAGATATAATGTTAAGTAGTATGTTATAAAATGATATTATGTAGAACCATATTACATAATTGTGAATTTTATGTAGCTCCAATTAATCATAATTTTCAATTTTTTATCTTCAAATTTTCTTTTTTTCATTATTTCATTTAATGACAATTTTCTATAACAACTAAACGATATCAACCTGTCTTCTCTTATAATTATGATAAGGATGAGTCATTTAGTCAAGTGATTCATTCGTTACCCTTTATACATTATTCTCAAACAAAATACGCGCATTTGTGTATTTCGCTATCACTGTTATAAAGAGAAAATATGAGAGATCAAAATAAATATGTGTACCAATTTTGTACAAATTATCTCTCTCTATCTATTAATATGAATTTAAGTAATGTCACAAAAATGCCAATTTTATTCTAACTGTAACGTGTAAAATATATAAGTCTCTGTCTTATCATTAGTAATTATATTCACACTAACTCGTATACGTCAAATTATTCCAATAAGACGAGGAAAGAAGTATTTTATTTATTAATTATTATTTCATTCGATTTAACGAGATAGAAGACAGGATAAATGATTTACCGTCCATAAGAACTGTTAGTTTTTTAAACGAGTGAGCATTACAAAGAACTTAATATGTATGGTACTAAAAATTTGTAAATATATTCATTCATCTAATTAAAAATTAGTTTATGTTACTGTAGTATATAAATGTATGACTGAAAGTATATAAATTATTATTTTTAATATGTGTATATATATATATGTACAATATATATATATATATATATATATATTAAAGCATTCTCCTCCATACCAGTGGATGCATATTGTATTGCGTAATGTAATAGATATTTTTAAGGGAGATATTTCCATTTTAAGTTCAGATCTGCCTTAAGTATTTTCAACTGTACATAATATTAATAATGAGTATAATTTTAAAATAAACATAAGTTTATTTATTTCGTACGAGTAATGCCTGATGCATAACTACATTTTATCTCATTGTAAAAAAAACGAATTAAAAATGTATTATCAATAAAAATATGATTTACAGAATGTTGGTTTTCACATTGAAGATCTCGTCTTTGTATCTTTTATCATTTTAAAACCATTTTAGAATATCATTATTTCATGGAATAATTTGTTATTCGGTTAACAATATTAATTAGATTGTAAAGTGAAATATTGAAAACAGTTTATAAATTCATCATTTTCTCTTAACACTTTTTTTATTCTAATAAAACTAAAATGTATTTTTACAATTCTTTAATTGTACACAGAAATGTTTATTTAAAAATGTACAATTTCTATATTTCTACTTTAATATGACAAATATAATAAAAATATTTTTAAATAGATAAACAAGTTTATCTTTCACCTCAGATTTTTCTAAAATTGTAGAATTGACGACGAAATTGCCATTCAATTTCTTTTCAACGATTTTAATTGAAAACTTCAAATACATCGAGAGTTATGTTCAAAAATAAATTATATCGACTTTACGATCGGCAAGATCATCGTCTAAAACGATTAATGTACATTAGCCAGTCAGTTGATGTTTTACAATTTGAATTTGTATAAAGAGAGTTCATTTAGTCAAATAATACTTTTATTTTTGTAGATGCAAGAAAGATTTTATTTGTCCCACAGCCCGATTTCTTTCATTCTAGTTTGAAAATATTTTTCGAGAGCGTTAGCGCACCTATAATACTCGGTGTCAGGGCTATTGTATAAGCGACAGTTTGTAAAAATTCGTGTCATGTCGGCTATAAATAACCTTCTAGTTACATAGTATCTAGCTTTTAAACGATCTGTCATGCTCTTAAGATCTGAAATGATACATAATCGATCAAATATTTGTTTATCGCTAAATTAAAAAATATAGAAACAATTATATATGGTACACACCCATTGGATATTTTATGTGATCGTAATAATCAGGTACATCATTTTTATCTACCGGCTTTAAGAACGGCCATGCTGCACTATGATTTTTCACACTATTTAGGACATTTTTTAGCGCAGTGTACAAAGAATCCGTAATATCTAAGCACGCTTCCATCGGTTCTGGTCCTTGAGTTCCTTTGGCTACACCTCTCGTTCTAGTTTGAGCACAACTTTTCCATCCAGTTTCACGTATACCAGGAATAGATTCTACCGGTATACCTCTGACACCTTCTTTAAAGCATGTTAAACCTGGATGAACTTTTTGAATTTCTTCTTGCTTTTGCTGAATCAATTGCTTAATTATCTCTCTCTGTTTTCTTATAACCGCTGTGAATTCTGTATATACAATTTTAGCATTTAATTCGCAGTGCATCAATGTAGCACCTTCATAGTCTTTAATATATCCTTGATGCATCGCACGTGGTAACTTTATGTCTTTGCTAAAGCCTTGCTTTTTAAAATACCCAATAGCAAATTCATCCGCGAATGTTAGGAAATGTAATATATTATTTTTTATATGATAATCCTTAAGCATATTCATTAGATGTGTACCATATCCTTTTACTTGTTCTTGACTCGTAACTGCACAAAATACTATTTCTGTAAAACCTTGAGTTGGAAACATGCGGAAACATATACCACCAATAGGACGTCCATCTTTTATTAATGCTAAAGTTTTATGTTTCCTAGACACATAAAGATATTAGGTTTAAAGTTCTTTTCTTTTTTAATTTAACTATAATTATCTATATACATATATATATTTGCCGAAAAATTCATTATTACTTGATTCCGATACTTACGGATCAAAAACTAATTGAGATATGTATTCTTTTGGCATTCTAGGTAGCTGATGGCTAAAAACATTATGTAAACCGATCAACCAAAGCATCGTTTGTTTTGAAACTGGTTGCGTTAGACTATTTCCTACAACATGAAATTCAATAATCTTCCTACTCTCTTCTATCTTTGCAGTCTCGTCTCGTGCTGTATTTGGCGGAAATACAGCATCGGGCCCGCTCATGTAATTAGGATCATTGATAGTCGCAACTATTTCCGCAACAGTTTCGTCAGCAAGATCTTCAAAAGATTCTTCGTTTTTTCTTCTTTTTGCATCTAATCGACTCTCAGAATGTGATCTTTTATCGTGAAGTCTTTTTATCCCTGGACTTATGTTTATCGTTGTAAAATTGTCTTTGTCATTTGGAACAACTGTAACTTTTTCAAATTCCCCCGTCCTCCTTCCTTGACTTCCTTTTTGGTCTAAATTAACTTGTAAATGTGAAGGAGGTACTTGTTTAAATTCAGGATCCCAAATCGGAGAATTGTCTGAATAAATTTCTACTTCCAACATCGAAAGAAATCTAATAAATGAAATAATAAGTATAACAATATGAGTTATACAATATAATAATTGAACAAAAATATTATACATACTTTGGAAAATGCGTCAAGACGAGAACTCTCTTTTCGGGTGTTATTTTGTCTCTTTCATTGTGACATTTATCCATTAATTGCCTACAGACTGGTTTAAAAACAGCTTGTAACAAAGTTCTACCAAATACCAATGGTGTATCGTAATGAGGTAAAGAATCGCAAAATGCAGGTACATGACAAAAAACAAGCCATCGCGTATAGTTTATTTTGTAAGCCGGTGCTTCGTCGCTATTGACTGTTGCTTTTCTAGTACTAGGTGCTTCAAAGTTCCAATGATTCAAACAATGTAAAAACATTTTTGCCATATCGCACATAGCTTGCCATTCTCTTTGAGATAAATGACCAAATTTATATAAAACAAAGTTCATCACCGCTTTTGCTATACTAGGTCTTTCAAAAGGAGGTTGACCTAAAGGACCTTCTATCGTTGGCTTTGTCATAGAAAGTATGCATTTTCTTAGAAGCTTATATAAATAAAAATATACTTTTTTTGTATCCGGGTCTTCTTCTCTATGTATCCCCATGAATATATTATCCGCATCAATCACCATACCCAATAGCTTGTTAATTTCTTCCTCTGACTGAGCAGGTAAATGAGTGATATGACTTTTTAAAATGTGAGTACAAGATTTGCACGGGTCAAAGACATTGGTAACAGATTGTTGTACTTCATTTTTAGGTGATTTCATTAAAGGTTGCGGATTTTTCCAACCGGTACATTTACAATCTACAACCTGACAGGCACTATAAGTTGCTAATTTCAATATCTTTTTCGTTTGTGGCCAACTAAACATTTGCTGCTTTCTTTGTTGAATTCTTTGTAAATTATTGGGACGACTTGTTTGTTCATTTGGCCTAATAACGTTCTGCTCTTTATTTGATTCTGCATGTTGGGATGTACTAGTAACAGATTGCTTCGTGTCTTCTGAAGAGGTTATTGCAGTGTTACAATTTATTTCTTCCGCCGCCATATATATTATCTGAAAAATTATCTTTACAATTATCCCAACCCCCATGATGATTTTTTATTTTTTTAATAATTTTTTATAAAATTATTTCATTCACATTATTGAAACTATCTAATCTATATAATTTATCGTGTCAATTGTAAACAATACGTATACGTGCTTTTATTCGTTATTTAATCTGAAATGATATTATAAATGATGACGCCAACTAACCTGATTTTTTATTCTTATTGAGTTTACTCCACAGTTTTATTTACACAACAACAACGACGACGGAGGTTAAGTATAAGCGAAGAAGAAATTCATTTCACAAATACATACACGCGCGCACACACACACATACACGCCGCATGACACGCACCAAGGGGATACGTATCGATAAATGTAACGTAATTTCAATATTTTGAAAAAATGAATAATATTTATTTATTCTTGATACTTAAACTTGTATTTTTCATCTATGTAATTTTTATTGGATCTGTTTCATTAACACCCTAAACACCCTACTAACATATATGCGCATGCATTAAGTGAATCATATGATCGAAGTGTACTTTCGATATAAGTGACGTCAAAGAAAATTTGTTCATTTTTTTTAAATAAATATATATTTCTATACAAAAATTAATTAATTTATTATTGATTCGTATTAATAGTAAATAGTAATAAATAATAATATTATTTATATATGTAGTTATAAGAAAAGCAATGAAGAGAATGCGATTATTATGGATGCAATGGAAAAACCAACACTCATTGGTTGCCGTAATATTACTGTAATAAGAAAAAAAGGGGAGAAAATTTAAAAATCATGCAATGAATAATGTCACGCGAAATTTGAAATAGCATGCTACTACTACATTAAAAATAGTCAAACTTCTATAACGTATTTACTCAAAAGAGTTTCTAATTTACACTTTTCCTAAACACATTAAATGTAGAGATATAAAATATACATTTATTTTCTCTATTCGTCTTAATTTCAATTGTTTTTTCAGCATTCATGGTATTTAGAGTTACAGAAGTTCGCCTTTATACAGTGATATTATATACATAACGTATATGTATGTGCATAAATACCCACGTACGTACAATAAATGTTATATCAGTGCTTTTAAAAGTATCAATAATCCTTATATATACTCTTATGTAAATATGTACGTATACGCAAGTATGTATGTATTTACATATACAGAAAACTACAGTATTTATGTATGTACAACTTGGAAGGAGTGATATTTTGTACACAAAATAATGGATATCGCTTTTCTTTTCCTTTTAATAAGGCAAAATTTAATATCTTTCGCCTATGGTGAAATTCTTCTATCGACCCTGCCAATTATTTTAACTTATGCACAAATTATTTTATTATTTTAATGTTATTTTCTTCACATGAAAATACTCTCTTCCTGGTGTGATATAGATATATGTGTATATATATATATATATATATATACATATACACATATTATACATATCCATTTATAGTGTACACACGCATGCATACTTACACGGTAAATTTACCTGTTGCGAATGAATATTTTGATGTTGAAATCTTTTAAATTCTCTTCCGTTATATGAAATATAATTTTAGATATACAATATGTGATGTCGCTATATGTTTTCAATTATTTTTTTGTTCTCTTCATACATATAAAATTTTGTGCATATTATATCTTTATACTTTACTCTGCTACATAATAATAATATCGTAGTATATCAGATGATCTCATATTAAATTAAAAGAAAAATAATAATTAAAAATGAAGAGTTTTATTTTATAATAAGGAGAGAAAGGTTCAAATGTGTATTCGTGAAATATCGGCAATTTATTAGGATCAAAAGAACTGTAGCATATCCAAATTTTAAAATCTGTGAAGAATTAAGTCGCGATTGCCGTTGAGAGTGGAAATGATTATTATGTACAAATGATTATTATTTCTTATTGTAATACATTATATAGTTTTGCTTGTTTCTCTGTATATATGTCAGTCTTGGATTGTATTTGCCAAAAACATCTCATTATTTCTTTGTATATAAAGAGTGGTCATGCCTATGTGGAAAAAGGATATGTCTATAATATGTAGATATTCTACATAGAAATATTATCCAATAATAAAAACAACATTTTTTAAAAATAGAAAACTGCACCTCTTATTAGCTATAATTTATTAAACAAATATTATATGCTGGTTTAGCATGTCATTTTATGAAATTTCTGTGATGTTTACTGTCTGTCACTAATAAAACTTTTACAACACTGTCGTTAAGAAAATAAGAACTATATATAAAGGCTTGTGTATGCTATATTATATTTCTTTACTATATGTATTTAGATCACCCTTAGATAGATATATATATATATACGCATATCCTTTTACCACATATATATTCTCTTTATACACACATTCTCATCCATTTCTCCGTATCCACTGTGATTCTATGTGTGATGCCAGAAAAGTTGTAAAATACTTCAATCATTTAAAAAATGTTTTTCTTCATTTGATTTTGCATCTTATAAGATTGAAATTGTATATATGATAAATAGTAATAAGTTTAAGTAAAAGAAACAATGTAAACATTTTATGTACTTTTCTCACTCTACACATCATTTTCATTTACTTCCATGCTAGATACCATTATTCATTTCAGTCTCGTAGTACACTACCTTCTCTTTAGTTCAATACTCTCGCCATCAACCAAGACGATAGTATCGTTCACAATTATTAGTATAATAATGATAATAATAATATTAATAATAATAGTACTTCGGAAAAAATATCTCGCAATAACAATAATACAAATAATAGTAATAATAATACACGTTAAAAACGTATGTACATTTCACCAACCCATTTTTAAGTATCTATAAGATTTTCCTACAAGTACTACAGACAAAGTGGAATAGTTGCTTTAAATAATTACTTTTTACAAAATTACATTACAAAGTGGCAGATTGAAAAATCTGAGCAAGTAATCTATCTATTTATATATATATATANTATATATATATATAAATAGATAGATTACTTGCTCAGATTTTTCAATCTGCCACTTTGTAATGTAATTTTGTAAAAAGTAATTATTTAAAGCAACTATTCCACTTTGTCTGTAGTACTTGTAGGAAAATCTTATAGATACTTAAAAATGGGTTGGTGAAATGTACATACGTTTTTAACGTGTATTATTATTACTATTATTTGTATTATTGTTATTGCGAGATATTTTTTCCGAAGTACTATTATTATTAATATTATTATTATCATTATTATACTAATAATTGTGAACGATACTATCGTCTTGGTTGATGGCGAGAGTATTGAACTAAAGAGAAGGTAGTGTACTACGAGACTGAAATGAATAATGGTATCTAGCATGGAAGTAAATGAAAATGATGTGTAGAGTGAGAAAAGTACATAAAATGTTTACATTGTTTCTTTTACTTAAACTTATTACTATTTATCATATATACAATTTCAATCTTATAAGATGCAAAATCAAATGAAGAAAAACATTTTTTAAATGATTGAAGTATTTTACAACTTTTCTGGCATCACACATAGAATCACAGTGGATACGGAGAAATGGATGAGAATGTGTGTATAAAGAGAATATATATGTGGTAAAAGGATATGCGTATATATATATATGTATATATATATATGTATATATATCTATCCACATGTACAGCTGCTAGAATTAGATTAACACGATTACTTTATTACACCTAGATTACTACTGTAAAGTATACATATCTTTTTGTTATGAGTAGTTATTGCCTTTGTAAAACAGAAGCTTAAATGAAAAAACTTTTGAAAAATCATATCGAATCACGTATTTGCTCAATCCAATTTGTCTGTTAGAATTCGCTCATATTATATATGTATAAAAACAAAATTTGAAATCACATTACTTTCTTAAATACGCTTTTAATAAATGAGATTTCAAAACGCGAATGTCTTGAAGGTGATCCTACAGAATCGACAGCAAAGAAAGTCCTTCTGTTTATTACGGAAACTCACAGAAGAAAAAGTTCCTCTAAAATTCCTCTAAAATTTGGAAGGTTAATAATCAGCTTGATGTTCACTATTAACTTCACTTTTTTAACATACTTTGTTAAAGGAGGGTCACGAGCCTAGTATGCTACGGACTGCTTGGTCAAGCACTGTGTCCTTTGATTCACTGGATTGCGACGCACTACTACCACTACTGCCAGATAAAGTGTTTGTAGGACGTTTTTTAAGATTTAAAATGCTATCGATAGCAGATTGTACCTGTGCAGTAATGTCATCATGTTCATTACCGTTTCCACTTTCGCTACTTACATGAAGAGAGCCTGGACATTGGGCTTGAGAATGTAATGCTAAACCATCCAAACTTTCAGTGTCTTCTAATAAATCTCTTTCGAGGTCCGTAGCACTACTCCAACGTCTTTCAAAATCTGCAGAATTATCTTGATCACTACAATTGTCCTTTACAATGGTATTCGAACTTCCGGAAATACTTGTGTTCGCAACATTAACACGACATTCACCGTTTGCCCTTGTTCTTTCATTTTTAGATGACTTTGAAATACCCACAGTACATGCACCATTACTGCCACTATTATTAGTGCTTTTACATTTAAAGGAGTCCGTGGCAGACGGATATACACCGAGTTCTTTTTGAATTTCAAGCCACTCGTCATAATCACCACTTGTACAACTGGATTGTTTTATCAATGGCTTAGATTCTATTTCTTCCGTTGAAAATTCATCTTCTAATTCGCGCTTCACCAAGACATTTTCTAAAGGCGATGATAGCTTGTCATCTTCCACAAGACCAGGCTCAACTTTTGGTACCAATGGTTTTTCCTCCTTCTTAAATTCTTCTACAAATTCAAATCAATATTGATTTTTAATTTTTTTACGAGAATACATTTCAAAAACATCATTGTACATATGAAATATTTCTTACCATTAACTTTGGCTTCTTGTTCGCGCAACCTATTTAGCATAATTTGTTCCTCAGCCACAAAAGTTCTATCTATCATCATTAATTCCGACGTTCTTACTTCTCTCTGTAAATTGTTATAATTATATTGTTTTTGTAGTAATATAATTTATCTATAAAGAAAATTAAAATTATTTAAATCATAATACACATACCATGCTTTCCATTAAGAGAAGATATGTGTATTTATTCATCATAGAATTAAATTTGGACAATAAATGTTTAGCCGTTTCTTCAAAAATTTCGTCCGCCTTAGCTAAATCTTTAGTACTTAAAACTTGTTCATTTAAACAATGATATCTAACGAGCCGTTTACAAGCATCATGTTTGCTTAAAAATGGAGTATTTACATCTGGTTTACTTGCATCATTTTGATCGATTTTTAATTGTTGTTCCAATCTAGAAATACAAATTTAATAACGTATAACATAATGTGTCAATGCTTCTCAGTTAATCGAATAAATGTAATACATCGTAAAGATATAAAAATACTCACAAATCACTACGATTGAGTTGCCTACAAATCGGACTCGATGCCGGCCTTTTCACACCTTGTCTAGGACTTATCAAAGGGCTCGAGCTACTTCCAGGACTGACAAGTTGTTGTTGTTTGCTTGAATTTCCAGGATTATTTACAGGGCTCTGAATCCTTTGAGTTCCTTTGCCAATCATTCTAGGTGAGGCTACCTGACCTGCAGGAGAGCCACTTTGGACTTGAATTTGAATTGGCGAGGAAAGTTCTTGCTTAACAGGACTCGATGTCTGTACGTTTGGCTTGACATCCAATGGGTCTGTTTGACATTGGGTGGATTGTTGCATGCCTACTTGTTGTGTTTGAACTAGGGGTAATTGCTGTTGTGCGTTATTTTGCATAGGAGCTGTGGAGGTACTTGGTGGTGAGAACAGTTGCAAATTGGTACAGGACGGATTGATCATCTGATTTCCATGATTTTGATAAAACTTGTGCTGTTTGGTGTGCGCCTGATGCACATTTTGGGTAGAATTGTTTGATACTACACATTGTTGAACCTGAACATTTTGTGTAACCTACGAAAATTATTATTCATTTATTCTATATATTTTTCCACAACATATAATAATTAATATATTGCCAACATTAAATCCGTTCAATTAACCATATACTTACAGACAAACATAAAAACAAAAATATAAAATAAAAATCCTTTTGTCTTTTTTCATTCCTATTTCATCTCTCATTAAAACTTAAAACAAAATCGCAACGTAAAGATATTTCAAATTGAACAGATCTAATAATACGATTTGATAAGATTATATCTTACCGGAATATTGTTCATATAATTATTATTTGAATTATTTTGTAAAGAAGTAGATGTAGCTGTATTTAGATTTGACGTTACTGGTAAAGTAGCAGTAGATGTTTGAGTTTGTGGTTGAGTAGATGATGTTTGATTTTTATATGTATTTTGTGACTGTGTATTAGTCGCTAGCGTTGTCACAACATTGATGCTAAAGTTTTGCTCTGGTCCCTATAATTATAAAATATGATATAATTTTACAACATATCTATCTAAATATTTGTAATTGAATTATGTAATATGATAAGAAAACTCAAAGGATTGATTTCGACTTCTTGATCAAAACTTATTGACTTACATTGTTAACAGGATGAGTTGTAGTACTGACCACCTTCCCACTTGATAAGATTTTTTGTTGTTCTTGATACAATTTTGATAAAGCAGATGGTTCCGACTGCTGACTAGACTTTCGCGCTAAAATATTTTGTATTTGCGATTGTATATTCTTTAATAACTGTTGTTTATGCGCAGGTAGTTGTATAGTCTGCACTCTCTGCACCATTTGTCCATTTGAAGGAATAGACACATGACTACCGGATGATGAGGATATCAAAGGACCATTTGCGATGATCTGCGTAGGCTCGCTTTTACTGGTATTTGTATTCTGACATATAACGTTTCCTACTTTATTAATGCTGTCGACCTTTTGCAAATTAGACGTGCTTGTTGTTACACTTGTTGGTCGAGAGATGGTAATTGTTCTTGTCGTCTAATGTAAGAAAGATTATAACAAATGATTATTATTCGTTGCAATATTTATTATACAAGAGAAATATATATTTTATATTTACCTGTGTATTTCCAACATTTTGCGTGGTAACAGCAACTTTAGCTCTTTTTACAATTTTTGCTTTTTTTGGTTGATTATTGCCCAAATTCCTTATTTGCTGTTGATTTAGATTGTCAATGAATTGATTTGGAAAACCAGAATTTTGAATCTGTATGTGATGTGGCATTTGCGATGGCGCAGCTTGGACAACTATATTTTGTATATTATTTTGAATTGTGGGAGCTCCGCCAGAACTATTGACTATTATTTGACTGGTAGGGGTATTAATTTGAACACCTTGTAAATTTTGGTTATTCGCATCTGGTTCTCCAATGACTATTTTCTGCGTTTGATTTTGATTTTGTGTCTGATTTGTAGTATTCAATTGTCCAGCTAATAAATGTTGCAAGAATTGTTGGCTTATTACTTGCATTTGTCCATTCGCATTAGCAATTAATAATTGATCATTCGGATTTAAATTGCTCAATGCATTCAAAATTTCTGGGGTAATTTTGGGTGCATTGTTTAAAATATTATTAGTCGCCGAATTTAGTACATTACTAGCTTGCGGTTCTATTTTTTGCGATTCACTTTGATGAGTGGTAGTAGCTACAGGCGTACTGGTAATAAGAATATTTTGATGTTGATTATTTTGTTGTGTGTTAATACCCTGTTGCATGACATTAGTTGAATTTTGAGACTCGTACTGATGCGCGTTCACAGAAGAAAATGTGTTTGCAGAAACGATCTTTTGTTGTTGTACATTCACATTTTGCTGCACATTCGTATTGTGTAATAAAGATGTATTTTGTTGTTGTAAGCTAGTTATTACATTCTGTTGGCCTAAAGGCATATCACTTGCACCAGACTGTACATTCTGCTCTATATTTTGCACATTACCAGATATATTTTGTTGCATCACATTGATTGTATTTTGTTGAATACTAGAATGTTGCTGTAAAACGTTCATACTATCATGCTGTATAGTATTACATGAACTTTGTTGTAACATATTTACAGAATTATGTTGTATATTTGAACCGGTTGTTTGTAAATTTTGCTCGAATACGTGTTGCACATTTTGAGTTTGTACAGTTTGTGCAGTTATTTGCTGATGCTGATTATGCTGATATAATTGCGATTCTTGCAAATTTAATGATTCTTGCTGATTCGACTGTTGATTCTGATTACTTTTGACAATATGTTCACTCGATACTCCTGCTGCATTGCTAGATATAGATTTTTGAACGTGAGTACTGTGTTGCGATGATTTATTCAAATTCTGACGTATATTAGTATTAATACAAGTATTCGTAAGGCGCACTTGACTAGATTTTTGTGTTGGAATATTAGACAAATGTTGATTGATATTTGTCTGATTTGTATTTGACAATCGAGAACTTTGTATGCTGAAAGTTGTACACAAAGGTTTAGATGTTACAGCATCTGAAGATGTTGAAATGCTATTACTAGATGATATATTAGCATTTGATGATTGAATATTCTTCGGTGTTTGTATAAGATGTTGTATGTTAATGTTTTTAGAAATTTGCATATCCACAGTGTGCAACGATCCTTGACTATTTTGCACGCAAGTATTTGACGTAGAATTGGCATCATGAGAAATATTTACAATTTTCTGCGGATTATTTACTTTCGAACACGTTTGTATATGTTGTGGACTTGTTGTACAAATAACATTTTGTGAACATACTGAACTCGTAGTATTGGTAGATGTTGGATTGCTAGGTGACTGCACATATTTCTGTCTTTGCACCACATTACTTGGAGCACTTTGCGATACAGTTTGTGCTTGACCCAGCAAATGAGACATAATCTGTGCATTCTGACTGCTTCCTTGTGTAAGAGATCTTATTAATGCTTGAGCAGTGGCTTGATCTATTTCAGGTTGATTTGGATCAGGAGTATGATGTAAGACAACCCTTCCATCTTCTCCAACCGCCAGACGTAATCCTGATATCGTATTTTGTACAGGCATTTGAAGTTGAGCAACAAGCTGACTGTTAAAACCTTGAGAAGCAACAGTGGCTTGCGTATTCGTTGTATTTGCTACAGGTACTTGTGCTGGATTTTGAGCTATTGAACTGGCTACTGTCACTTGCGGTGTAACTTGACTTAAAGTTTGTCCTGAATTAGATTCTACTTGAACTGGACACGACACGTCTGTTTCATCAGTGTCAAAAATATCATCTTCATCTCCAATTCCTGATATTTTTATAATGCTAGCCAAATCTAATTTTGGAGGTTCATCGTCTTTTCTTTTAGGTTTTTTCTTTTTCTTTGCTTTCTTCTTTGGCGGAGGTAGTAAATTGTGTTCAACGATATTTTGAGTACACGAAGTATTACCAGATGTATTACCTGTACCAACTTGCGTTATTTGTTGTGGTTGGGGACTTTGTACCATAGCATTTTGAATTACGATAGAACTGCTAGCACCTGTATTAGCTGTAAAAACAAGCAAAAATAATATAATAATATAATAAATGATTATTTTTTAATTCAAGTATAAGCGTTAATCTAGTTTTATTTCGATTTAATTACCTGGAGCAGGGCTGGAGGGTGTATGTCTAATCACTGGTGATGCGGTCGGTGGAAAACCATTCGGTACGGCAAAAAATGTAGGCGCAATTCCTTGCAGTTGCATGCCTTGTGCTGTGACAACTCTTACCAGTTGTTGTTGCGTTAGCTGTAAAATATAATTGTATCTTGCTACATCTAATCTTCTAGAAAAAATGTAACTCTATCTTGTCATTTTAACGAGTATTTCACCGAAATACTAGTTCAAATGTAGTAATACAAAGTCTTTCTATATATTGATATCAATCATTCTTGTCATTTAAAAATGATCAACTTATAATATCTCAAACGTGTGGCTTACTTAAATTCCGCTCTCATTCAATTTGAATTTGAATTTGAATTTTAAATATTTAAATATTTTATTTATATAAAATAAAAAATCAAGTAACTTCTCTCTTATGTTATTTGAAAATTAAACAAGCAATGAATATGAATTTGGAATATGAAAATGCATGATAGTATGAATGACACCATCACCTGTGCAGTATGGGTTTGTTGCTGGGCGCTTGCTGGTGTCCTTAGTATAAGTTGAACACCACCTGGTTGTTGTTGAACAATAACTGGTCCAGTTGATGGTAGAACCTATATATCAAATGTGATAAATGTGAAGCACGAAGCAATCTTTAGTGATAAAATATATGCACGCAAGCTATTATGATAGATATAAAGAGAGCATACTGAAATATTACAAGTATTTATACATTGCCGTGATATTTGCATTATTGAATGATAAAGTAATGAACGTGCAAAATGATAGTATTATATAAAGAACAATTATACTAACCTGATTTAATAAAAGACCTTGAGCAGTAGGTATCATTGTCGCTGTTGTAGGATTTGGTTGTGGACCAGCAAGAACAATCTGTGGTTGCGTTTGTTGCGTGACCTAAGCAAGCAAAATAAAGAAATAAAATTTACAATACATATGGGCTGTTGAAAAAACACATAGAATACGATAATCTATAATTAATCTAGGGTCAAATTTTTTTACCTGATTTGTAATAGTTGTCGTTACACGTTGAGGCTTTTGTTGGGAAGTAGTATTTTGTTGATTTGGTGGCTTAGGCAAAATTTGTGGTGGTTGTTTGGCCGGTTTGGTAGCCGCTATTTGAATTTGCTGATGATTTCCAAACAGATGCGTCCTTGTTACTAATTGCGTAGGGGTTTGCTGATATCCTTGTGGTGTACCATGAATTATCTGCAATACTTGCATACCCTGTTGCAAGATGGGTGTATTTGGTCTGACCTTAAATTACAACATATATAAATTTAATGGCAAATTAAAGACAAAGGTGTCTACTTTCATTCGTTTTACAAGTCTTACCAATGGCGGACCAGGACTACCCCCTGGAGCTGGACTTCTGTTATTCAGCGAATTATTGCCACTTAACATGTGAGGACTTTTAGCTGGAGGATACGGGCTAAGTACAGGACTTTGAATTTGGCTAACGCTCATTGGACTTTGCATAGGACTTTGCATCTGCACATTAAAATTATTATTTGCAGTCGATGCTCCCACCGGGCTTGGACTGTTTCTATTAGACTGTATAGAATTTGATGCAGGACTCCTAAGTAACAGTCTATTTGGACTAGGGCTTGGCGTTGGTGGTGCAATATTAGATGCAGGACTTTTTAATGGCATTGAAAACGGACTGCCTGGAGAATTAATATTTTGATTTTGAATATTTTGCATTGATTTAACAGTATTCATTGTACTGGCAATATTAGTTGACTGTGTAGTTCCTGTCAAGGTAACAGACGAATTTAAACCAGGATTTATTCCTTGAGAATACTGCCTCTGCGTTTGAAATCCAGCTGATTGGGAGGAATTTAAAGGTGAGACATGACTCAGCGACATGTTGGACTCATTCGGAGTAGATATGTGCTGTATGTTGGATGATATATTTGACAAGTTAGAGTGCATTGTACCAAGATGTGCAACGTTTGTCGTAAGATTTACATTCGACGCATGATTGACATTCGCTGCAGTTGAACGGATTGATTCACTCGGAGTACTTGTAAATATAGTAGAGCTTGACAATGTTCCAGTATTAGAAATTTGTGAAATTGATACGTTATTGGAGTGTTGTGATATAGCAGGACTTGGTACGTGTGCTATATTTGATCCAACAATATGCGGAGCAATAGTCTGGATAGTTTGAATGGTTTGGAATGGAAATTGTGCACTGCTAGTATTTAGACTAGTAGATGTCAAGCCAGATCCCAAGGCGTTTGCTGGTCGATTGAGTCCTTGATTTATATTAGAATTTATACTAGTAGTTGCCAGATTTGTGTTTACATTCTGATTAATCGTACTCAAGCTGGAAACTCCAGAACTCGTAGCATTAAAGTTCGAATTTAATGGCGTCAGATTTTGATTAATGTTCGAATTTAAGCTCGTTAAATTCTGATTCACATTGGTTAAACCTGTATTTACACTAGTCAGTGCAGAATTGATACTTGTAGTATTTAGCGTACTTATTCGATTTAGCCCAGTATTTAAATTATTTATATCTTGTCCTATGCCAGGCAAACCACTATTAATACTGTTTGAGCCAATATTGGTGTTTAGATTTGAATTTATAGCATTTAACTGATTTAAATTAGGATTTATCGGTGTTAGTCCAGTGTTTATACTTGGTAGGCCCAAATTAAGTAAAGGATTGGATGTAGTAATCACATTAGATGTGAGCGATGTAAGACTGGTATTTAAGAGTGATAGTGGCAATCCCATATTAAGGCCCACCCCAAAAGTGGGGGTGGCCGGGGGTAGGCCCATACCAGTCCCTGAGGGATTTATGGTACCCTGATTTAATTGGTTTAGTTGATTCACATAGACTATGTGATTTCCAGTTGTAGACCCATTTCCTTGATCTTGTGACTGTAATAGGAATAAATTATACTTATAATCGACAATATCATTCTTCATCCTGAGCAGCAAAATAAAATGTAATACTTACAGTATTTGATGGTTGCTGTACAGCAAAAGTTAACGATTGTCCACGTGTATTCTGAGTTTGCAGTTGCAAATGCTGTAACTAAAAGAAAGCATTATAGAATCGCTTATTCAATATTGTTTCACATATCTAAAAATGTAGTTTTCATATTAAAAATATACCTGTTGTTGCGTCAAGAGAGTAACTGGATTATTTCGACGTACAGTCGGGGAAGTTGTAGAGGATACTGAGTCCCCAAGAAGAGGGCGTGACTGAGGCTGCTGCATGCCCACGCAGCCCCACTTTACATTGGGCAGCTTGTAGCCACCTTTTTAGATACTTTTCTGCTCTATAAAACGTTTTATCTAAACAAAATGCATTTATAAAATTATATATACATTTATATAAGTATATATACACATATATGTGTGCAGAATGAATGCGTAGAATATATATGCTATGCGAATATAGATTAAATAACAAACGATTTGATATACATTATTATGCATTCACCTTTTCTATTTTCTATTTAAAGAAACACACTTGTCAGATTTGCGCTCCTGCGCCACTCAACACGTCTTCGACCTATGTCTCCTGTTCCTGTCATGCATATAGTTTCGTCTATCTTCTTTTACTTATGCAGTATTGGCTAACTTTTCCACGATAGTTATATTCAAACGCGCTTGAAAGAGCTTGCTTAATAGTTGAATTATTTCACTGATCACATTAGGATGTTATCATTTTCAACAGTTTGTATATTGTAAGTAGTTCTTTTGAGAACTACATTATCCGTTAAAGAATAAATGTTCATTTGCATTTTGTATCAATTTAGATGTATTTTGAAAGTACATTTGTTGCCAGATTTCATCCATTTATGAATGTGATGCAACTATATTTTTCCCCAGCATTGTGTATACATTTATTTCCAAAAATGATGTGAATTTTATAATAAATAAATATACACACAGAATGAATACTATCCCAAATACAAAAAATAACTAGATGACATTATTGAACTTCTTCGAAAATTAAGTTAAATTCATTGCTTATGTTCAATAATAAATATAGAAGAGAGAAAATACTGGGTAAAGGTAAGAAGAGGAAGAAAAACTACAAGATTAGAACAAGCTTTTTCTCTCA
This sequence comes from Polistes canadensis, assembly GCF_001313835.1. NCBI lineage: Eukaryota > Metazoa > Arthropoda > Insecta > Hymenoptera > Vespidae > Polistes > Polistes canadensis. The sequence continues at coordinate 171,880 of NW_014569839.1, forward strand.
GTTTTATAGGAGCTGATGTTAACTCAAATTGCACTTGTGTTCATCTTAAGTTTGCTCGTCTCTTCTACCCTGTAACAAAGTATACAACAAACTTGTTATATGAAAGATCAACATGTACTACAAATAGGAACAATGTCAACTAAAGTATTTTGCATTGAATGAATGAGATATTTACTCGAATAAATTACTGACCATTAGTAAATAATATACATTTATGAAAAGAAGAGAGAAAAGGAGACAAAAAGAAAAGAAAAGAAAAGAGTTATAGGAGAGAAAGAAAGAGTGAGAGAGATAGGGGAGAGGGGTAGAGATAGAGGGGGAAGAGAAATATGAGCAAGAAAGGATATAATATATAAAAAAGAAAAGATGCAATTAAATGACGAAACGTTAATCTTAAGTTAATGATAATATAAGAAGCATTAATTTATACTGATCATTTGACGATATGCAAGCATGAATAATAAGAAATTTAGAGTAGGGTAAAATAATTCGACAGCTGGAAACATATTTTGAGGTTATGACCCGCGCGCGCCTGTGTGCAAGCATACGTGCCACACAAGCTACTAATACGAACCACATGAATCTCACACATACATATCATTCTCCCTCGTACATAGGCAAGAGCGGCGCGCGGTTGCACACAACAAAAGCCCAACTGACAAGGCGTAAACAAAAGAAAAAACGGACATTCCCAAAGATTTGTAGGATTGATAATGATAAAAAATTAAATGGATTGGCGCGCGGTCTATTGAAGTTCTATCGACGCTTAAAAATATGCATAGCGTCGTGATGAAAAATTGTCAATATTACCTCCGCGAACGCGGTTTTGCCACCCGTGTTTTCTTCTTAAGCTTTTTCCTATTTCCGCATCTCCTTCGGCTTGATATAAGTTCTTAACACAGTCTATCACAATTTTTCTATGGAAAAAGACACATGTTTAGAACATACGAAGAAATATTATCGCGAAAACAATAAACTTTTCTGGCACAAGTAGATCCAAGTACGCGTTACACTATTCGGTGGCAACGGCCATCATGTATTTGTCAAGGCTGCCATTACTACGAGTTCATAAAATCCCAATGTTTCTCACATTAGTGACCTCTTGTTTATGCCATTGGAACTTTTTGCACGATGCGCTATAATGACTATGAGCACTGATTGGCTATCATTCAAATTTTGACCAATCAAAGCGTCAAATTCGCTCTAAATTAGTTGCAAGAGTACTTTAAAGAGTTCGCCGATATATTTTCTCTTTTACCGATAAACTTGATAGACTAAAGAATATCTGTGTTCCTAACTATTCATCTTTTTTCGCGCTATCGACTGATTCACTGTGTTCTTTGCTAGAGTCTAGTAAAGACGCTATTTAAGCTTTATGACGACTGCTGGTCGAATTAACATTTCAAAATAACTATCCAAACATAATATATAATTACTTTATTTAACCGCAAAAATCATGTATTGTCATTCTTAAAAATAAAATTTCCTTATTTTCTTTAATAATTTCGACTTTATTTATTAATTAACATATGCAGTCATATTTTGTATAATATCAATATCAAGTATCATATGTTATGATTATGCGCACACATGTTAAACGTCATTTTAATGAAATGATAAAATATATAAAATTAATGTTTAATTTATTATACAAACGAAAGGCGTTTAACGAGTAAAGATTATTTCTATACTTTGTTTAATTTTTTTATTTCTATATTCGAGATTAATTATAAAGATTCGTTAATTTTCTTACAACATACATTTACATTTTGGTTGCAAGAACTTCGTCATGTAATATCTGAAATAATACTTTCTTCCTCTCTCTTTCTCTCTCTCACACACTCTCTCTCTCTTACTGTATTTATTACGAGAAAAACTGGAACGTATCTTAATTTAATAAATTTGTAATAACAAAAAAAATAACAAAAATTATATAAATGCATTTCTTGTAATTTTGTAAACAAAATATTAGATATTCCTCTCTCTGTTGATTAATTTTTATTATAATAAATGTTAAGAGTTTCTCTCTTTTTATGAATACTAAAATATTGAACAAAATTTTTTCTTTTCAATTTGATGTCTTGTTAAATTATATAATAGAGAAATATTAACATTTTTTAAAAATTTGTTTTCTCTTTTATCAAATAAACAATAATGTCTAATATTCCAAATGATTATAGATTGCATTCTGATGGATTGTATGATCCAACTACATATGCCACGACCGTTGCGTGATCTAATTTTCCTGGTATCATAGATATCTTATCTAGAGTCTTTTTTCGTCTACTTCGTTGTTCTTGCTTTGACAATTGCATTAATTGGCCATCTTTATGTTGCGCATAATACAAATCCGTATCTTCTAATATTCTTCGTTTGGCAGCTGTAATGCGTACCTTATAACATAAAAAATATTAAAATCCTTTATATTATATATACATAGGATTGCATAGAACTGTATAAGAATTGCATATGAATGCACAGCACTGTGCAGTATTCAATTACACTTACTGCAAAATCTAAGAGAAGTTCACAAAGATGTTTGGCGCTATTACATGGTGGTCCTTCACCAGAAACTCCTCTTCGTAATAAATCTTCCATTCTCAAGAGTGTAAGCTCGTGTCTTTGATATGCTTCCACCACGGGTAAACTATTACTATTTCCATTACTATTACCAGACTCTGTGTGCCGTAAGTTTTCTGCCGATTTTCTTCTTGTTTTTGTTCTTACATCATTATTACTTTTCACTGATATTGTTATATCGGAAGCAGCATTGTGATTTGGTAAAATTGCAAATTTTCCAACTACTGGATCAAAATTATCCGATATACCATCACTGGTTAAGAATACGACATCGCCAAGTTCAACTTCCGTTATAGCGAGCGTTAAATTATTTAATTCTGGATTAGATCCGTCGACGGGTCCCAGAGCTCCTAACGCATCGCGCATATCGCGCATACAATGAATATCGTGAGATCCTCGGGTTATTTCTCTAACACCAGTTTTCCTACAACAATTTGTTAAGCGAATTTGTATGCGTACAAAAATTTATATTATTAGTCATTTATACTAAATCTATGTATCTAAATTTTTCTTGTCAGCCTAGTTATAATGACCTAAATATTACATTACATTTAATAAATTCTAAGGACTTTAGTCTGCTATTATATTTTACCTTGAATATACATATGCTAAACTATCGCCAACATTGCACGTACAAGCCACATATTTGTTATGGCGAATACCAGAAGTAGTGGTTATGCTCTCTAAGGGTAGAACCGCACATACTGTCAATGTTGTGAGCATGCCTTGTTCCTGAAGTATTAACGAATGTGCTGCATGGAATGAACGTAGGAGGGCTACAAAAACATCTTTTGTCGTAGTTATAGCGCTATTTATCGAAGGTGAGAAAAGAGCTTTATTCAAGTATTCCATGCTTCCATGCACCGCAGATCTTGCTGCAATGCTTGCCTTTGAACCTAAACATGCGTTACAAGGAAACAAATTGCTCTAGTCTATTGCATTCTGTATAAATTACTTTTTTCTTATATCTAATTTATTATACCCCAGTTAACACCATCGGCCAAAGCCAAAATCGCTGAATTTTGTCTTGCAGAAATGCCAAAGCAGTCGGCTATTGGTTCCCCATTGTTAACATTATTTATAGGGTTTTTTTCATATAATGTTGTAGCAATACCATAAGCCATTTCATGAGGAAGAAACCAATTAGGGGCTCCAGCAATCACAACAGAAGATGAATTAGATCCTAAAGAAAATGATATTAAGTTAAATCAAAATGACAATTATATAATAAAATATCATATTACTTTATTTCTCCAACCTGTTCTATACTGATCGCTTTGATCCAGCATGTCAATATAATCGATATCAATATCGTTCATACTTAGATGTTTCTCTTGAAGATTAACCGCCGTTAGTCCACTATCAGGGCCTGTTAGAGCAGCGAATACTTCTTTATCATCCTGGTAATTTCCGAGTTGCTTAACAGGCAATTCCTCTGGATTTCTTCCATGCAAGATAGGTGGACCCTCTTGCTTTGTTTCTAATCTGTAAATCATTAAGGAAAATATTGTATCTTGCATTTTAAGCAATAGAAATTTACCTTAAACAATATGAAATAAAGATTAATTTATACCCATTGAGATAGCGTGTAATGAAACATTCGCTTGGAAAATCTTGTGTTACTGATCTTGGACTACGAAGAGGTTGTTCTCCTAATCCCATATTTTCAACAGCACCAGCCAAATTACTTATGGATAATTGACGCATAAAGCCAGCTACCTTCTTGCGTAAACTGGGCATTTTTCTTGTTATTTGCTACCGTTTATCAATTTAATCTATCAAATTTGCATTCTTTGTATAATAATTGAAAAATTCTTCCTTAAATTCAAGTCATTATTTCAAGTTTGAGGAATGTTTTTCTCAACCTAAAACACAATCAACAAAGAATATATGTTGTGCTTTTATTGTTGTAATTGATTGCTATTGTATATAATTGAGTATTTATTTTTTAAGCAGAAATTGTTCTTCTTTATATATATATACATATATAAAGATAAAAAATATCTTAAAAACATTTTAAATACATCAAATGGATAAGAATAAAAAGGATTACTTTGAAATCACATTGTCTTCATTCATTGTCAGCCAAAATACAACAAAGACGAATAGATTTTTTGATATATAAATAACGAGATACGTAAAGATATATATTTATATGCCTATATTTATAGAAAAAATATTCTATAGATCTATAAACAAAAATGCACATCTTACCTAGAATTGAATGAGAATCAGATGACAATATATACCATAAAAGCACGTCTTCCACACTTAAGCGCCATATTGGTAATGTGTGTAAATAACTGATAAATTGCAAATCAATCTCGCGGGATTTACGAAAATATTATTTATTTGTTAATTTGATAATATTGCCAGCTATTTCCTAGTAATACGTTCCTTATGTTTTATAATAATGTCAAATCTGAGAGTTAATTCGAATAAAAGATAGGAAGAAGAGGGGTATGATGGGGAGAGAGGATGACCAATTTATTTAGAAACTTGCGCAGTATTCGCGTAAATTTCCAACCGAGTTTATCGAATGTGATGATGTTTCTCGATTAAAAGCGTAGAAACATTAAACGAACTACGTCATTGTATTTTTTGTTTTTCGTCGACGTTATTTATACAAGAGAAAAATATATAATTACATTAATAAAAGAACATTATTTATTTTCCTTTTTTTTCTGCTGATAAATGCTTTTTACATAGTTTTGACATTTGGTCAGTCAATATGGCGGCCTCTATGCAGGTGAGAGACCATCGTTTTTCTCCCTTATTTTAATAACACTGTCGTACTTGGAGCCTCGTCGTAATAAGAAAATAGTGCGAATTATATCTCATTTGAGAATAATATTATTTAAGGAGTTTTGTAAATGTTCTTTTTTCCGAGCCATTAAATTCTTTACAATCTGGCAAGTTTTTGCAATAATTTTCAATTTTACTGGGATATGCGTTTTAGTTGGAATTTATTTAACACGTGGGACTCTTATTATGTAACGTAATTATTTAAAATCATTCTCTATTTACTTGTTGTCAAAAAAAATCTAACGTCGACTTTATTCCATAGTTATATTTTCACAAAGTAAAAGAATCCTTTGAACGTTTCTCTTCATCTAATTTTTTGTATACCTTATACATTTTTGTTTAGCACAACAGTAATCTTTTTTTCTTATGTTAAATGTTTTCTTGGCTAGTCTATAATGCAAAACACTTGCACAGATGTACGTTTGTACTTAGTAAAAAGTCGGCAATGTACAAGAGGGAATCTGTTATCGAATAAATATTGAAGCCAACTTTAGCTTGTGTTATTGATTCAATAAGCCAAAGAGAATAAAGAGAAAGGTACATTGAAAAGTGAAAAATTGATAAAATATACACTTGAATGATATTGAAATTATAAAATGTTCGAGTCACCGAGAAGTTTGCAAGAAGTCTGCATAGATTTTATTTGCGATAATGTTTTGACTTTGTGCGAAGTACATCTTGATGATACGAATGAACATTCCTCTGGATCATTTTCTCCTACCACGTATGGTAAGTAATACATGTTTGTACGTACACCTAGATAATATATTTCATTAAAAAAAGAATCTATTTCAGATCAAGTTAGATGCATATTCAGCAAAAGTAGCTCAGAAACATCAGTGCCAATATGTACATTGTCCAACGATGTATCACGCAGTTTACCTACTAGACTTAGTTTCAAACATCCCGATATCTTTTTACCAACTGCAATTTCAGAGCTATTATTGTCTAACCTTTGTGAGAGGAAAACATTATCCAATTTGACCATTACACTTTTTGATTCTAAATCAACTAGATTAAGGTATAAAAATTAGCTAAGCTGTAGAAGTAATATAATAGAATATATAAAACCATATAAAGAGTATCATTGATTTATCATTTTAGGCATGTCAAATTGAAAGATGCATCTACTCTATCTGCAAAAGGTTTAAAATTTCTTAAACAACATAAGATTGTAGATTTGGTAGTAAATGATTTAAAGGTCACAGTTAATGATCTGATCAGCTGTTTGAGTGATTGGAGTTTACAAAATCTTAGGTCGCTGAGCGTAGCTAAAGGCAGTTTTATGGATTGTTCGAGGTCTGCATTTAACGTGAATTATTTTTTATTTAAACATTTATACTAGCAAATCAAAGTTAATTAATTTTTTTTAGATACTGTGTGGTAGTAACATTGAGTAAATTACGTGCGCTGCATACATTAAATGTCTCAGGAACGGAATTTAATAAGCATGGATTAGAAATAGTGGTCGAAGATCTTCCGCTTTTAGAAAATTTAGATATATCATGCACTACAGTCGATGATATAACGCCATTAAGAAAATGTAAAGATCGTTTAAAAACTTTAACTATGTATAATATAAAAATAAGTAGATGCGGAAATCTGATACCTATTTTATTGGAATTAAATGAATTAAGAAACTTGGATATTTCCGATGAAAAAGATACATATGCTTTTGAAATGTTTGCGCCTAACAAACAAAAAATAGGAGATTTTCTCAAAGCTGTACATTGTATGCCACATTTAACTAGTTTGGATTTATCTGGTAAGTTATGCTTATTTGAATATATTTGTTTATTATTTGTCTATATATTTGTTTTTTTTTTTTTATTGTTTTCTAGGTAAAGATGAAATAAATCCAAAAGATTTAAAAGAATTTATTAAGGAACACCCGCATTTAAAATTTCTTGGTCTTGTGCACTCTGATACTTGTTACGAGGATAGTTTAATCAATCCTGCAAATGAAGATTATAAACCTGATCTTGTTGTAAGTTAATTTGTAAATAACTAAAACGCGAATAAAACGAAGCATTAATAGGATTATTATAAATATTTTAATTTGAGGATTCATAAGGAAGAAATAATATATTAATAATCTTTTTTTAATACAGGTCAGTGGTACAGCAACCGAATCTCAAATTTTAGAAGCTTTAAAAAAATATACTTGTCGATCGGTTTATATTCAAAAGTGTTTGTTTAATCTATTTCGTTTGACACCAAATTTTTTCGAACCACGCGTAGATGTAATCAAATTAGTGCTGCCTGGAATGCGAGAACATCCACAAGAATTTCGTGTACAAATGGCAGCAACCGCGTGTCTTTACAATCTTACAAAAGGTGAATCAGCAGTCATGATCCATCCATCAATTCTTAAACAAATTGTCGACTTAACATTGACTGCTATGGAGTCGTACCCATCTCATTATCAGTTACAAAAAAATACATTATTAACGCTGTGTAGCGACAGAATTCTACAAGATGTTACATTTGACAAATATAGGCAAGTTACATTTATATACGATGAATTATAACAAATAGACGATATTCTACTAATAATTTAATCCATACAATTTTAAACTCTAATAGGTGTGCAAGATTAGTAATGAATTGTTTATCGACATTTGACGACGCGTCAATGAATCGAATGTCAGTAGCAATTTGCTCCATATTAGCAGCAAAAATATCAACAGCGGAAACGTCTATGCTCGGTGCACAGCCGCAATATATGTCGAAGTTATTAACAATGGTCAAATCAAAAGTTCAATCTAATTCAGTTGATATTACAATGAAATTCACATTAAGTGCTCTATGGAATTTAACGGACGAAAGTGCCACTACGTGCAAAGTTTTTTTGGACGAGGGAGGAATGGAATTGTTTCTTCAAGTACTTGAAAGTTTCCAGGGTGAATCTAGTGTGGAGACTAAAGTACTTGGTCTATTAAATAACATAGCTGAGGTTGGTATTCGGACAACAAACTAAATGATTTTTTTCTTATTTATGAATCTGTGATAATTTCTGATGTATATTTTTTATAGGTTGTACATCTGCGGCCACGACTCATGCAAACTCGTTTCATATCGATGCTTTCCTCGCTGTTAGATTCTGTTAACATCGATGTGTCTTACTTTGCGGCAGGTATCACAGCACATTTGCTAAGCGATGGTCCTGGAGTTTGGAGTTTAGTATTTTCACATCCTACTAGAGAACAATTATTAGAACAATTAGCTCATGCCGTTACTCAGTGGCGAACTCCGCAAGGAGAGATGGTCGCTTATAGAAGTTTTCAGCCATTTTTCCCTCTTTTACGTTGTTCAGATGCATATCCTGTTCAGCTTTGGGCAGTATGGGCGATACATCATGTGTGCACAAAAAATCGTGAGTTTTATTTTTAAACTACCGTTATATATTCGAATATATTCAACATCTATTTTATTATTATTATTTAAAATATATTATCATATTTCTAGCAAAACGTTATTGTGGCATGTTAACGAGGGAGGGTGGAGTAGAAACATTAAAATATCTGGAAAAAACGCATACGGAAAATACAAGTCATCCAAATTTGCGGTCTCTGTGTCGATCAATTCTTGAAACTCTGAAATTAAATTCTTGTTAATATCAACCATTGCCTTCCAAATTGAGAATCAAGTACTATGCAGATGGTATACTAGTCAATGATTATCTTATTAAAATCTTATATTCTGTTTGTTAGACCAAATAATGAAAACTTCTGTATGGAAATGATATTCATCGAGCAAGCATTACAATCAAAACAGTACAATTCAGTTCATTTACTATTAACCACATTGATTAACATTGAGGGCCTGAGATGAAAATAATGATTTTAGTTATCTTAGGAAAATTTTTAATTTAACTTAAGAAATGATCCACTTCACTAAGACAATTATACTGTTTAAAAAGAAAAAAAACTATTTAGCCTCATAACAAATAGTACTTATAATAAAACTGAAAGATTGAATTCATCTTATTTGTAATCTGTGATTTAACAAAATAATTATTTTGCTAACATTTTGTATCTCTTGTAAATGTAATGGTATAATCGTTTTAACGAGGTGCTATGTAATATTGAATAAATTTGTTTTCTTACATTATATTATGATCAATATTATTATATTCTTTATATTAGATTTTAATTATTCTTATCGTAAATATGAATGAATGAAATACAATAGATTATAAAAGCTCAAATATATATTGTTATAAATAAAAAAGAATGAAATTAGAAAGATTTCAATGTTGCTACAAAAAATATTAACTACTTTACTGTTTTAGTAACTTGCAATGGATTAAATGACATCTAATTTCTATTTTTTAAAAGTCTACTTTTGATAGCAATATCTAAGAATACATATATAATAGACATATGAAGGGTAAGAGGGGTGGGAGGGAAAGGGAGAGTATCTCTCTCTCATTTACGTACTAAAATATGAAGAAACTTTACATAATATTATAATATAATTTAGTTCAGGTCCTCAACGCGTTTTGTTGATAGCTGTATCTTGTAAATGTTGAAATGCTAATAACCACATTAGGTCATTTTTAATAATTAACTGTACATTTTTATGCCTTCAGAGATTATATGGAAGTAAAGAATTTTTAATGAGAGAAATAATGTTTAAATTATGTCTGTTATAAAAATCTTTTATGAATTAATATAAGCGAAATTTATTCTTCTGATATATATCATTAAATGTTGATCCGAGATGTAAGAAACCTCGTGTTCAATGTTATTGAGTTTTAATAAACAAACTGCGTCGGCTTCTAACATATTCTTTTTATTCTGTACCAATAATATGCGTTTATTATCTTTATTAAATTTTATTAAATTTTATTAAATTATATTAAACTCGCCCAAGGTAAGCCGAGAAAATCTTTATTTACCACCCATTCATTTTACATTAATTTTTTACACTTATGCCTTAATTATTCTTTTTTTTCTTGTTTATTTTTTTTCTCTTTAATGGAACGTAAAAAATGTTCATGAAATCTGTATTTGTATCGTTATCACTCAATTGATGCCGATGCTGCACTGCACCTGCAAAATACTTAGCGACGTGGAAGCGAAATCTGGCTTGATCATTAAAATGTTGAAAATCAGCTCTCCTCCTAATATAGCATAGTGGGTTAATGACTCAAAAATTCATTTTACATCATCTTACAAATTAGTAGCAACATATTTAAGATAAAATTGAAAGTGTATAGTTAGTTGTAAATAAATGAAAGTTGTATACATGATTTTTTGTAAATATATATGCTGTAAGATCAAACCGATGACTTTATGTTTTAACCAACTTTCATTTATCATGCATACAAAATTGACTATAAATTATAGTAGTATGGTATTATCCTAAACATTCACATTGTAGTTCAATTCTTCTTTTCTATTACTTAAATATCAAACATATTCTTTTTTATATTCACGAATAAAATTCAATAATTATATTTCATTAATTGTATCTGCATTTATATATTGAGATAAAAAATAAAGAGAAAAAATTGTTATTGTTATTATTATTACATATATATACTTTTCTGTATCAGTCTTAATATGACAGTATTTATAAAGTTTTCTTATTTTTTATAATTATACATTATACTCTTCTTTTATATCAAGCATCATCTTGGAAGTTAAAAATGCGATTGTTTCCTTTTTTTTTTTTTTTAAGTGCAATTTTACAAGCGACATGAATATATAAGATATATAACAAGAAATAATATATCCTTTCCAATTCTTTTTTTTTTTTTCATTTTACAAGTATATTTAAATTTTTTAATTTTCCCTCGTGTTAATTTACCATAACTTTGGTAAGTTAAATTTTGTATGTATTATACGAAAAAATTTAATATATTGGAGTAGTGGATATTCAATTCCAAAGTAGAATAAATTATTTATAGACTTTTTAGGATTTTAATATATATATATATATATATAAAAAAAAGAAATTTTATAATTCTTTTTTCTTTTTATATAGTAAATACAATATTTATATATATATTTGAATAATATAAATAGGCAAGTATTAAATTTAAATAAAATTTTAAATTAAATCATATCTTTAAAATTGAGTTGTATTTATGTTAAAAAAAGAAATTTCTTAGTATTTTTATATAAACTAAAATATGTCAAATTTCTATAAACATATATATTGATGTTGCACCTTCTTAATACATTTTTTTTTTACATGTTTCATATATTACGTATTTGTAATTAATTTATATTGAAACCTATATATATTACAAGCTTTAGCATAATTCCATTCTTTTTGAATTTTTATTTTAAATGAAGAAGATAAGTATTAAGTAAAGAAATATATTAATAAATATGTTTTTGTAAAATTATGAATAAAATTAGCATATGTGGAGGAGAAATGTAAATGATTATACATAATAAGGTAATTTGTTATACAAACACGATATTTTTCAGGGAATGTTTTAATTCTTTTTTTCTTCTTTTCAATATGTACCTTTTTGACTTGAAATTTTATTGGCAATATTACGAGATAAGTTTTTTGTTTTATCTTTTTTTTTTTTTTTTTTTTTAAGTTTTTTTTTTAAAATAATCAAGACTGATACTATTACTTATTTCTACCATTACTATATAATATGAATGGTAGAAGCAATTAATTGAACTACAGTTGTGAATGATCGCAGATCTACAGTTTTTAATTTTATGTCGTGATATACTAAAATCAAATATAATTTAATTGTGCCCGTCTTTGTCCAATATTTTTTTTTCTTTTGACATGTGGTTTTTCTTTCTCTTTTTTTCCTTCGTATGAGTTTTTTTTTTCTGTGGACATATCATAAGAATTTACTTAAACACCTTAACGTATGGTTATACAGATGTGGAAGTTTTTTTTTTTTTTATATCACTTACAAATAAATTTTGCACAAAAGTTTATAACTTGTGTGTTACCATTGTTTAACGTACCATATCTGTATCCTTAAAAGTTAAATTGCGACACTGTCTCACAATGTGTGATAATTTATTTTATTTTTTAACAAGTACCGAACAATTTCTTTTCATTCTCGTCAAAATTAAATTAAAATTAAGTGAGTTCTTTTATGAAACAGCGTCACTCTCTACTTAACTTTCTTAATTTAAAAATATACGCAACTCATTATAATTTTTAAATAATAAAATTCAATTAGATAAAATATATTTCCAACAAAGTGTGAATGTTGATGATTAAAATTTCATAAATGGATGATACATTGTATGACAATATGTACAGTATTTATATAAATTAATCAAGTTAATATTTGAAATATTGTTAAGAAGTATTCATATACACACAATATAAGATGTGTTCTTTGTATTAGAAATATTTGTTCTCTTTGGGATTTGAAATATTATGCTTTGTAATAGAAAAAAAAACGTGTACGAATACACGTGTAATATTAAAAATAGTTGTATCTCCTAATAAGAAAATAAAGCGAGTAGATTATTTTTAAAAATGACTCTTATATGATTTTAATCTTTAAACGATTACAAATATGATATATATATATATTCGTCAGTAAAAAATTATAAATAATTGTTTCTAAAATTGCAAAAGAAACAAAAATACTAGAAGAATTTATAAATTTTGTTATAAAAAGATTCGAAGCTTTACGCGTTTAAAGCTGCAATTGTTATTTTCATTTAAACATTACTTTTCTTCAAACACACATACGAGAGATAAAAAATGATCATATATTATAAAGGAGAACGCTTTTTCAATGTTTATAAAAAAAAAAAAAAATCTTGGGCAAGTTCTTCCTTAAGAAAATATTTACAAAAAATTAAATTACAAAGTGTTAACGAAATAAGAACTTACCTTGAAATTGTCGAAACCATAGCACTATAGTTTAAAATGATTAGTAGGGCATGTAGTAGCCTCGCCTGTAACTTCTGGAATAAATATGTAAAAAAGAAACAAAAACCAACTTGATATAATTAGAATATGTCTACGAATATTATTTAATAGAAAATATCTAAAGCGTTAAATACCTTAGTCTCCTAGTAGGTCTGTATCCGAAGTATGCACTGCCACGAATTATCCCTCGAGCCATACCACGATAACCGCGTACACCCCTAGGCCCCCTACAATGAATATACATTTTTATTCGTATTACTTATTCCTTAGATACGATCTATTATCAATCTTCATACCTATTTGTTATAGAAAGTCCTGGTCTATTTGTTCGTTTTGGCATAACTTTTATCTGACGTCCTCTAAACATGGATTCGTCCATAGCCATGGCCGTTTGTACGGAATCACGTTCAGCAAATTCAATGTATGCAAAACCTTTTGGATGACCATCGTATTTGTTACATAGTATTGTTACTCTGTTGACACTACCACAGCCATGAAAATGTTGTTCTAATTCTTCGGCTGTTGCACCATAATCTACCTGTTGTACGCAAGAATAAAATGTTTTCTATGTATAAGAAAAATAATGACATTGTTGGATATTGCATTTTATTATTTTTAACTTACATTTCCAACGTATATAGATCGATTATCAACTTCCATTTTATCCTCGAGCGACATGTTCAATGGACTTGCTGAAATAAATGATTTCTATATGAATTCTGATGAAAGTAGAAGTAGTATATATATATATATATATATATATATATATATATAAGTGAGGGAAAATAAATGTGATTATTATTAAGATAATGATGTGTACAGAATCTTAAACAGGGGATTTAAAAAGAAGATACAAAAAGTATATCTTACTGATTCCGGGTGGACTACCCATGTTCATCTGTTTATCCACCTCCGACTGAAGTTGTTTTAATTTCTCAGCTTCTTCTTCCATCTCTCTGACTCGCGCCTTTATAGCTTCCAGTTCCTATAATATGATCAAATAGAGCATATATTTTAATAAAACATACAAAATATTGTTATTTAATTATCACATACTGGATCATCTATATTTGCTTCATTCAATTCGCGTTTAACTGCGTCACACTGCATAATAGCATCACCATCTTGACCATTTTCAAGTCCATCAAGGCCATCAATATGGTCATTAGCTAATAAATCTGATTCAGACATTTCTATAACAAAATATCATTTATATGACAGTTATTAGTATGATAATTTTCTCTTACTAATTTATAAATAATTTACATACGTTAAGCATTATTAAAACATGTGTTTTCATATTTAACTAAATAAATAGATTTCTTTCAAATATGAACTTTACATTTATTAAGAGAATCAACGAATTCTATTCTTAGCATTGTATTTAATACATATCAATGTATTAATTTAATGCACATTACATATTCAAACTTTGTGAAATGTCAAAGTAAGAATTTAAATTTCTAATTTTTATGCTACTACTTAATCGTTCATGTCCAAGTTTTTAGATATGTTTGTATGTAATGGTAATAATGAATCCAAGTCAATGAGATCGGCTTTTATAAATATGTTATAAACAATACAAATTATTATAATGATTTCGGCATGCATTAATAGAAAATTAATTGCGTTGGTACTCGAAACAAGGAGTGGAGAGAAAGATGCATAACTTTAATCTTTTTTCAATGGAGAAATGTATCAAATTAGTGAAAAATGGAAAAAATTTATAAAATTAGTAAAAAATGTTGAATAATTAGTAAAAGAAATATCGTTAATAAGATAAAAACAAGGTAAACTTAATAGAGAAACTAAATACAAAGTAAATAGATAAGTTTTAGTAGGAGTAACAAGTGATCTGATATCGACTGACTGGGATTCTTAAGTGAGCATTGCCAATCCAAGGGTTAATCAATATTCAAATATCAGTTAAATTATACTCAATCCGCGAGTAATCCATGTACAAACAAATATATCAAGCAAATATTTCAACCGCGGATAGAAGATATTTACAATAAAAACAAATCTAATTAGATATGTCATATATAGGATATCATCAAAATTCATTACAAATCGAAACTTGAATAAAATAGAATGTTAGATCAAAATGGTTATGGTACTGTAACGAATCAATGTTTTTTTAATGACCTAAATCATATAATTAAGTACTACGAATATAAATAATGAAAGATGTATTACATACGCGTACTTTTGGACGTTTTTTTTACAGTTTAAAGATATTTAAATAAAATCAATTCTTGAAACGTTTCGATATTCCACCTACGCACCGTGCTTCAAGCACGCACCACACACCAAACAAGATTGACGCGATGAATACATCACATGATATAGGCGAATTTTTAACACTTCTTTACATTTTATCCTATAATCCCATTGGATGTACATATATCCCACTGGACCAATGATCAACAACGATTTCGGAATATTTTGACGATCGACTAATGGGAGAATCCTGAAAATTGGACGTACATGTTGATTGGTTTAAATATCTGTCCAATTAAATGTTCTTCAATTCCGATTGAACACTTGCGACCAATTACAATTAAGAGAATTCATACTGCTGATCTACGAGTTCTATCGTGACAACACATTGTAAGAACCTATCCTATGATAGATAAGATGAATAAAACATGTCTTTCAATGACGAAAATAAGAAATACAAAAATGAGATTTAAATTGTAGAAAAAAAGAGGTCGTTCGATCGAAACTAGATTAAGCGATTTCTTTGTTACAAGTTTAGGCTCCTACGAAATTACGAAATAATATCTATGAAATCTCTGTTTTCGTTTTTTTATAAATGGCTGAATTCTGAGTCTTATTGCTTGCACAGTGTATGGTCCTAATAGAACTCTATAACTGCGTTAGAATTTAAAAAATATCGAGTTTGGCAACGTTGTATTAAGCCGCTCTATGTCAACGAGTTTGAAGTAAAAGAAATCTACATTACCTACCGAAGGAAAGCATGAGATTATCACCCAACGATAAAACAGGAATTTATTTTACCATTAAACATCAACGAAAGAATCTTCTTTACCGATGACAAAACAGAAATCTTTTATTGCCGACTTACGTCCTAAGACTACGTATTCGTATTCTAATATCGAGGGTAATATCAATTTATTATTAGTTAAGGCTTATGTTTTATACGTGCCCAGATTATATAATAAATTACAGCTGATTTTGAAGTATTTACAAAATTTATATAATTTTTTACTGTTCAAGCAAATAAATT
Source organism: Polistes canadensis (assembly GCF_001313835.1). Classification (NCBI taxonomy): domain Eukaryota; kingdom Metazoa; phylum Arthropoda; class Insecta; order Hymenoptera; family Vespidae; genus Polistes; species Polistes canadensis. Next base: position 188,396 of record NW_014569839.1, read on the forward strand.
TAAATTCGCAAGGAAGATAAAAAAAGAATATTTCAAGTTTATTCATATAATTATTTAAACGATCGATGATCTTTATGAAAGAGTAGCTTGGCAATAAATAAAAGTAAATATAAATATTAGGAAATCTAAATGAATTCGAATCACTTGAAATGCATTAGCATTATACTTTAATCATTTAATTCTAAGAATGAATCGTCGAATCGGAGACATCAATGCGATAGAATGATTAGGAAAGTACAAATCGATAAACTGAGGGAATAATTGTATATACTGCGTTAACGTCAAATGCGTAACCACGGATATGTTGGGGTTGTTGTTAGAAAAAGGGGAGCATTTACCCTTCCACTTTGCGATTTTATTAGAAAGTGCGCGCGCAAGTTGAACGGAAAAGGAAAGAGAAAAGACAATGTTCCAATCTCGAAGGCACGTTTCTGCAAGGTAGGCGTGCACTCGTGCATTAAACATCGAGCATACGGCTGAATCGATTGGTTGGTGGCTGCAACGCAGGGAACATTGTCCTCTCGCACCATCCTTTGGCATCGTCCTCTGGCACCGTCCTCTGGCACCGTCCTCTGGCACCACCGTCCTCTCGCACCACGTCCTCCATCCTTGGAAGGCCTCTTCGTCCGGCCTCTTCGATGCGCATGGAGATCGGATTGTTGCACGGGGATGAGAAGACAAAATAAAAGAACAAGAGTATCCTCGTTCCTTGGGACGGTTCTCGCTTGATTCGACTCCACCTTCCGTTTTGCGAACAAGAGTATGCGTTTGCTGATGAAAAGAAGGATGGAGAAGGAGGAAGAAAGATAGAGAGAGAGAGCGCAAGAGAGAGGAAAATAGAGTAAAAATATACCCTCCTCGTATCTAGCTAAACGCCCATCGTCAACGATCTTACCAAGGTAGGGGTTTAACGTGAAAGAAAGTCGAGCGATGATTGGAGGCAAGCCATAATATCAGGTGGGACCTAGAACTCGAGGAGGCTCCTCGTCAACCAATCCCAGGCGCTACCGTGCCAACGTTTGAGTAGGGGAACTTGTTGCGGGGGTGTGGGTATGGTTAGTAGCCAGTATCCGTGGAGACACGATCGTGGGAGCTTAGATTTCCAAGCTTTTTCATACAGTATACCCTAAGACTCTCTTCTAGTATCTACGTTTTCTTTCGGTTCTAAATAAATATCTTAGTAATTAGTGTCTTTTTGTTTCTTTTATTCTAGATTTCCCTCTTTCTCTCTCTCTCTCTCTCTCTCTCTCTCTCCTCTTATCTCGTTAGATACAAAAACGATTTGTTACGTATAATAACGAAGTGACGTTCGTACATCATGAGTGAATTAACAGTGTCGGACTTAACAGGATAATTCTGGTGAATAGAATAGAATAAATAAATGATAAAAAGACGAAATTTGATCGTGATCGGTGTTATTCGGTGAGGAAGAAGAAAGGATCCTTCTTCCTTTTTATTTCCTCGTGTCGATTATATGAGAATATATGGATAGATTAGTGGGAAATGTTCCACGCATTGGGATTAATCTCGGATGATAAACTATCATCATTGGTGCTTTTTATCGGTGCTAAGCTCGTCAAAGTTTAAGCTCGACAAGTTAAGTACTAGAACAAGTAGAAGAAAAAGAAGAAGAAGAAGAAGAAGAGAGAAGAATGATAGTTCTTTGGCTGGTGGTCAAAGTTAATCGTCGATTAATGGTTCGAATCACATAGGAAGAAATAGGTGTTGAAGTCTCCTGAGAAGCCCGAGCTAAATCGCTCGTTAAGCTTCTATTCTTGAGGCTGTTGGCTTTCCAAGAATGCCGCGGCCGTCGCGCGATACTTACGGAGATCAAAAACCACCCTTCTCTTATATATCGCTTACGGCAATGGCGATATGGTCATCGCGAGATAAAATGTTACCTCTCGCTGAAATATATAAATTTATCGCCGACCGATTTCCTTATTATCGAAAGGACACACGCCGATGGCAAAACTCTCTCAGGCACAATTTATCCTTCAACGATTGCTTCATCAAGGTTCGTTTATTCATTTTAATTTTTTAATCAAGGATCACAAGGTCTATTACAATAAACCCATGAAATATTTTGCAATATTATATTTGATGTATTATATTCAAAGTTATACGCGTTGACAGTACCACCCCATTTCGATTTACGATTTTTACTTTCATTTATTAAGTTTTCTTTTTACCGGGCGCGTTATGCAAATCATTCGAATATGATTTCTATATGTTTCTTCAAAAATAATCTATTTACTTTTAATTCGTCGTTAATTATTCAATTTACTATCGCCACACGTGTGATCGATAGTAAAAATACAATATAAACGTTTGCTCGACATATATATATATGATAGAATGCGTGTAATATTTTTTAGGGTCAAATGATCAAACCTTCGTAGACAAATATTTTAAATCGTAAAGTAAAATATTGAGATTATTATGTTTTTATACAAAAATTACCTATAGATAATTTAGAAATTTGTAGAAATTGTCGTAATGTAATTAGGAAAGGGTTAGGAGGGTATAGAACGGAAAAGAGAGTGAGTTAAAATTTGATAATCTTTTTCAAACGATAGTTCTATCAAAGTATAATATAAAATGTCTCTCATTCTTATTTGTTTTTTTATTTTTATAAGAAAGGCTCGCACCTCTCAATAGATTCTATATTATTATTGTACGTTTTGTGACCATCTGCGTTTCGCACCTGCCAACCTGATCATCGACTTAACGCGTCTTCGCTCTCCAAACGAATAAAAGGCTTGTGTATTATTATTACTTGTCGACACATATCCATTTCATCGACAGGAATCACGACCAACTTTCTTTTTCTATTTTGATCTATCGAAAATGAAATCAAAGATAAACGCCTTTTTTTTTCCTTCCTTCCTTCCTTCGTAGAAGTTGATTCTATATATTTTGTTGTCGTTGTTGTTGTTGGTGTTTTTGTTGTTTGATAAACTAAATTATTGTGCAAATGTTTGTAATTTAAAAAAATAACTAATTCATTTCTGCGCGAGCGAACAAACTGGAAAGAAAGATAATCACGCGAGTTTGATATTTCTTTCATTTATTTTTTATCTTTATTCGAATGATTTATATGCAACTATTTTGTCTAATTTTTCATCTAACACGATCTCGTATCAATCAAATATAAAAATACGCTTGACGCTTGTAAAAATGAAAAAGTTACAGACCGCGAAATCGGGAATTGTAAAATGAGAATATTTAATTCATTCTTATTCCGAAAAGGGGCAGTTTTTTTCGTTGTCATTCATTGTGAAAATAATGCAATAGCCTTTTAAGGAAATTTATTTAAGTCAAACGTAATTAGTATAATGTAATTTCCCGTAGAAATTAATTTCCCGTAATTTTTAGTCAAACGTCAAATATTTTCAATGTATCGCATATTATTTTAAAAAATATACATCATACTTTTATCATTTATAAAAAATAATATCAAACATTTTTTATCACATTAAATTAATTAATTTGCTTCTTAGATAGATGCATACCTATCCCTATCTGCTATACATTTTTATTTGCCGTCGGACAAAAATCTTATTTTTTTACCTTTTCACGTAAAGCAAATTTCTTCTAAAGTTTTTTAATATTACCACGTTTAAATAATACATTGAAATATATTAAATCTATTATCCCCCACCGTGGGGATAATATAACAATTTTCATCAAAAAGATTAGACACTTGAAATTATATTTAATGTACTTATATTTCCCATAGTTCATTCCCATAATTATCTTTAAAATTGCACTCGTTCGTGTATCGAAACTAAAATGTTATTATCTTCTATTTCGATCATTAGTTGACTAGCCGAGCTATTTTAGATTGTATTTTTTTTTCTTATACGATTACATCATTTAGATATATATTAAAAAAAGCAAACATTGCACACACAAATAGAAAAAGAAAGATATTTTACTTTGTGCGCGAGTCTTCAGGATGTCCTGTTTGTTGGATCATTCCATGTGACATGTGCCATATGTCACCGGTGATGTGTTTTTAGAATATAAAAATGAAAAAATAATAATAAAATATCTATCTGTTCTCCCCTACCAGGATAGAAGTTCAAATATACCGCAAACATTAACACATGTGGCGGTTACACAGCCAATAAGATATTGTGCCTAGTATGCAACATTGTTGCGATCTTCAATATATATCTATATATATATATATATA